>NC_055988.1:128560421-128862906 GCF_018446385.1 Zingiber officinale
TCGCCTAAACCTTCATTAAAAAATTAATGAAAATATCTCTTCCACCGCTCATTTATTTCTTCATTATTTACTTGTACCCTAATGCATTCATCTTTAACACATATTATTTGGATAAGATCTCTTATTTTACTCTCTCTCACTTTAGCTATTCTATAATGTTTCATTCTCCTTCTTTTGTATCTAATTTTTTATATAACTATTCAAAAGTTATATTCTTTATTTTATTCATTGCCTTTTTAGTCTCCTTTTTAGCTTATATATATATATATATATATATATATATATATCCTCATTCTTATAAATATATAATTATTTATATATTATTTGTTTTTTTCACTCTCCTATACTTTCTCATTTCACCATCAAAATTCTTTACTTTGTGATGCATGCTCCTTTGACTTACTGAGTTCACTCTTAGTTTTTATTTTTAACTTTGATATCATCTTATCACATGACATATTAAAGTCATCTTATATTTCACTTAATGCTTATATTTTTACCTTCTCCTTAAATATATTTTGTTTCTCATCCTTTAACATCCACATTAAATTCTAGAAATCATGTATATTTGTTGATATGACTAATATAGGGGACCCCCATGTAGGATCAAAGGGTCAAGTTTCTGGTTGATATGGAGGACAACATCTAGATGGGTCAACCTGAGTGATCTGTTGATCGGACCATCTAAGAGATATATTCGGTTGGATCCTCTTGACCCCCAGGGTGGTGCCTCCTCTCCAGTGTCCTGATCCTCCATCTTAGTCAATAGTCAGTTGGACCATTCTGATCCCAAGGGCTCTGCTTCCCTATATCTTTCCAATCGACACCTTATTAGATTTCTAACTCATGGGGCTCTGCCCCCCTACACCTCCTGATCAGCGCCCAATCGTATCTCTAACATGGGATTCTGCTCCCCTACATCCTTTGGATTGGTACCCAATCAGATCTCAAACACACAGGGCAATGCTCCCCTATATCCTCTTGATCAGCGGATTCACTAACCAAGGGGTTAAATCGAGAATTAGTTGCAAGCTCATCAAGAGGAATGAGCTTGATGTCGTTGTCAGCGATCAGTGCAGAGGACGTCCAACCTTTGCTGACTGGAGATCCCAAAAACTAGGTTCAAAGGGACAACTAATCTGCACTGACTAGACACACTGTAGGGGGATAGCCCAATGAAACAGTGACTAGACCAGGGTAAGCCGATGGGCTTTTAATGATCAAGAAGAGTAGATGGTAACTCTTGAGAGATCACCTATGTGAGAAAGAAGTGGGGTCGCTTCGAAGAGAATTGGAGACACAATTCTTAGAGCTTCTCACATAATCAGGCGTGTTCATGGCCAAGAACGAGCACACTCATGAAAACTGAGTTGTATTAGGGAGAGTCTTGGGTGAGATTTGTCACTACTTACACAAACGACAGTATAGTTCAAGGACATCGTTTCTACTATCAGCCAGTAAGCAATCAAATTTTCACAAGGGAATGTTCAAAGGGTAAAACCTACTTATCCTATACTTGACTCAACTACTGAATGTTATCACTTACCCTATCTCCATTCATGTGGGGGATTGTTGAATAAGTGAATGGAGAAGAAATTGAAGAGGAAAGAGGCTCCATTGTGAATGAGAATTTAGTCCCACATTGGAAGTTTCAAGGCAATTTTTTTGGTTTATATTGATTCACATACATTGAGGTTGCGAACAAATGCATGGGGAGAGGCTCTCTCTCACGCGTGGGTGCGCAGGGGGGGTGCAAATCCAGGGCCCGGATTTGCACTGAACCAAGTTGACTCGTGTGCGAGCGTGACCTGCGCACACAAATGTTGGACCGGTCGGGGCAAAATTTGTCCAAGTGGAATAATCAACATTTTACCACGTAGATCTTTTGTTGCTGTGAAACGGATGCATTAAATTCGAGATTAATGTAGAATAAAACCGACCGAGTAATAATGAGTGAAACGGTGGTCGTTTCATTGCTCGGCTAATAATGATCATTAAGATGATTAACTCTGGCCATTGATCCGAGCTCCTATATAAGGAGGCTCATAGGCAGAGAAGACACAAAGCAAAGGCACTCCATTTTTCTCTCCTCGTCTGTCGTGCAGCTCCTGCTCGGCGGAGTACCCGTGGTAGCATTCGGGTACCACTTAGCTCACCGTGACCACCAGTGCTTGGTCGGATTCACGGTCGATCGTTGTATCCTGAGAAACAGACGACCCTTGTAAGTCTCAAAGCACAGTCGGAGGTGGTCGACTCTGTTTCAAGAAAACTACGACTCGCAGGCCTCGGTTAACTCGCCTGGTCGGTCTCTTTGTCCGACTGACATACTTCTCTGCCCACTCGAGATCTTCGCCCGGCCTGTCAGCTCGCCCGGTCGGCTAGTTAGAGACTGGACAACCCGTTCGGTCTGCTTCACCCGACCTGCTTGTCCCGACCTATCTGCTCGACTGGTCTGCTTCGTCCGACCTGCCGATCTGCTTCCCCGACCTATCTGCTCGGTCGGTTTGTTTCGCCCGACCGATCGGTCTGCTTCGCCCTACCTGCCGGTCTGCCTCACCCGACCTGCCTGTCTAGACCTATCTGCTCGGCTGGTCTGTCTTTCGCCAGACCTATCTGTCCGCTCGACACCAAATCACCCGGCCTGCCTCTCATTAGGCCTGTCTGCCCGGTTGGCTTTTCTGATCTGCTGTGCCTGCTCGTGTTGCTTGGTCGATCAGCCTGATCTTTCAACACTGTGCAAACTGCCTTCATCACTTGGCAGAAACCAACCTCTGCTGGCAGCCTGAGATTATCGCCTAGGTCATCTCAGCTGTAAGTTGAATTTAATTCGAGTATTTAAATTCAGCTAATATCCTGTATATCTCCGACAACAGATTGTTTGTATTCCAACATATAGAATTCGAGTATATTAAGTTTGCCACGAACAACTAATTCTCGATTGTGATCATGGTCAACCGTTATATCTTGTAAACAGTCATCCAATGTAACCTTGAAACATAATTGAAGGGGACGAATCTATTTTAGAAATTGTCTAATACTTGGCAAAACTCAATCCAGATTCCCACTAAAACTCTCTACTTGGCCTCAACTCTCAGCAGCTCGACACTTGGCCTACTCAGTTCACTCAACAACTCAACACTCAACTTACTTGGGTCACTGGGTAGTTGGCCCACTTGGGAACTAAATATTTGGTCTACTTGGGTCACTCAGCAATCAGCCCACTCAGCAGCTCGACACTCAGCCTAGTTGACTCACTTAGTGCTTAGTCAGCTCAATAGCATGGCCCACTTGGGACTCAACATTAGCTAGCTCGAGCACTCAACAACTCAACCCACTTAGCACTCGGTTGGTTTGACACTCGGCGGCTCAGACACTAGGCACTCAGTCGGCTTGGACACTCAGCAGCTCAGCCTTCCTAGATAGCTTAGACTTCTCAATGTGGCAACTTGCGTTTAACACGAAGGCTATCTTAGCATATCATAAAAGACTAAATCTTTAATATTTATCAATTATAATTCTATAAATTTTAAATAGCTCCCATAATATTTCCAATAAAAATAGATTACTAAATAGTAAGTTGGTATATAAGTTTAAGTTCCTCAGTGTTCGAATTAACATTTTCAAATGATATTAAAAAAATTAAAAGTAATCCTTATATTCTTCTAAAATTAAGTATAAAAATTAAAATATATTGTGAGGAATGTGTGCTTCATCAAATACTAACTAACTATAACTATAACTATAACTATATATATATATATATATATATATATATATATATATATATATATATATATAGCGCTGATATCCTGCACGACGGCACAGTGCGCAACTGTGCGCGTCGCGCAGGATTTCAGCGCTTTTTTTTTCTCTTTAATTTTTTTTTATTTTTGAATTAAAAAAATAATTAAAATATTTTTTAAAAATTTAATTTTTAGGGTTCAGGCTTTCGGTTATAGTATCAATGCTATTTTGTTTTTTAAATTTTACCTTGGGGTTCAGATTTCTCAATTAGATTATAGTGTTTAGTTTTAAAAAAAAATTAAAATAAAATTAATTTAAGTATTTATTGAGTATTATAATATGATGAGGGGATATATTAATGTATTAGAAATTTATATAAGGAAATATTAATTTTTTTAATAGATTTTTTTAATTTAAAATATGAAAAAATAAAAAAAATTAAAAACAAAGCTTGATCGCCTGCACAACGCGCACAGTCACACACTGTGCGTGTCACGCAGGAGATCAAAACTCTATATATATATATATATATATATGTCACTCAAAATATCATAATATAAAGATATTTTATTATTTATTTTTTAAAATTCTTCAATTAATTTTTTTCCTATCTCACTAATTTTTTAAATTGTACGAGTAAATATAGTTCGGAGAATACATTTTGCACATCGATTAAGCGATTTTAACAAAAATCTTCAAATGCATATTTATACCTAATTCTAAAAGAAAGTTGTTATACATAAATAAATTTAATTAATGATTCTCTTAATTTAATATCAAGATATTTAAATAAACTTGAATTGATACCATTATTAGTCGATGAAAATCTAGATAATTATATCTCAGAACATTCGAATTCAAATTTTAGATGCTTCATTTCAACATGTTCCTTTAATAACCTATAATTGTTATTCTATTGAACTTTATAAGAGATTTTACAATACTTACATTTTATATGTATTTCTCTAGACAAAAAAAGTGATTTTGAAAAATTATTTAGTATAAAAAGATGAATTTAAAGGTGGAGTATCCTGAACAAGTTTGGTACCTTGTGTCTCGACTATCAAAAGTTGCTTTGGTTCATCAATGGTAAATTGAGTATCATCAAGATCTACATTTTGAGTATTATTTTCTTACCCTTTCAAGATCAAGATGAACTTTTTTCCATTAGGATTGGAAAATTGAATTTGAAAGCGATAGAGAGAAATCATAATACAGAAAATGATATAAAAATAATAAAATGAACAACTTATTTATAAAGTTTAGAGAATAATGATCACTTGATCATAGCCATTTATAAAAAAAATAATCAAAGTAATAATTTTTATCAAACTCAACTAATAATACTATTATCTTCATAAATTAAGTTAAACATTTATTTACTACTTAAAACTTATATTATTATTATTATTATTTTAATATATTAGAAATAATTTTAAAATATAAAATTATTATATTTTATATATTTAAGTAAAAAATAAAAAAACTTAAATTTTATATAAATAAATCAATAAATTCATTCATAAATTGATTGTAACTATTATAAGGTACTAAACTTGATTTCTAGATAGCATTTATGCTACATTTACTTGGGAGGGTGGAAAGAAAAATTAAGGAAAGTGAAAAAATTCGTTTATTTCATTAAAATTTTAAAAGAGAAGAGAAACATAATCTATCAATGAATGATTTTAGAGTCAAAATCGATTCATCTCAAAATTAGACGGAAAATAACGGATGGAAAAAAATAACGCATGTACCCCTTTTCATTCATAAAATTATACCATATATAAAAAAAATGATGCATATACCCATTTTAACTTACAAAATTATATCATATACCTAAAAAATGATGCATTTATCCTTTTTCAGTTATAAAAATTACACCGTATGTATCCATCTTCCTTAATTAAGGTAAACAAGTATACACAAGAAGAGATTTTTTTTTTCCATTTATATTCTCTTTCTATGCCCCTAACACTTTAAAAAAATACGAGTATAGAGCAGTTTTTTTTTTTTTACTTTCAAAATCGGTTTTCAATCGCTCCACTTTTACCAACGGTTGCAAAACCACTCCTCTTGTTATCGTCCCTATATTCTCTAGTAGTGATTTTTGTAACTGTTGGTACAAGTTGAAAAACTGTCCTATTATTCTATGTAGGTATAATTTGAAACCAATCTTACATATTGTGCAAATAATAATGGTTTCAAACCGCTTATGTAGGTATAAATCCAGGAGCGGTTTAAACTGCTCTAAAATCCTTTAGATGTTAGAACAATTTTAAACCATTCCTACATGTCATGAATATAAGAGTGATTTTTAAACACTATTAACGTTAAAAATTTAGGAGCGGTCACAACCACTTCTAAATGTCATGGGTATAGGAGCACTTCAAAACGTTGTTAAATCTAGAAATATAGGTACGGTTCAAACTATTCAAAAACACAAGCTTTAATAACAATTTTCACAATATATAAGAGGTTTCAAACCACTTCTAAATGTCATGGATATAGGAACATCTTAAAACACAGTTAAAATTAGACATTTAGGAGCTCTACAAACTGCATTTAAGAGTTGTTTCAAATTATGTTTAAAAGTACAATTAAAATTATCATGTTAATCGTGCATCATAATGAATAAATCAACATGATTTGAGATTAGATACCTGCCAATACTACCATTGAAAGATGTTTCTAATTATAACTCTAAAATTCTTTTACAATTAAAACATGAAGATGAACAAAAAAAAAAAAAGAGTCAAATTTTTGTGAGGGTGATCTGAATCATCTGATCTCTGATTTTCTTGGGCAACAAATCCTGGTGGATGTTGGGCATGACTCCACCATTGGAAATCGTCGCACACGCTAGGAGCTTGCCAAGCTCCTCATCGTTCTTTATGGGCAATTGAATGTGCCTCGGGATGATGAGGTATTTCCAGCCAACTCCAACACCTTGAACAATAAAAAAAATATAAATTTAGGTAGAGAAGGGGATCCCTAGTGAAAGAACAAAACAACAAAGCGATTTACCTTAGCATCTATGTACTCGAGGACTGCAAAGTGAGATCGATGCATCGGAACCAACGCGCAAAGCGAATCGACCGACCCTAAGGTAGTGAGCGATGCGCCCCATCGGGAATTGGAGGTCAGCCTTCTGCGACCGAGAAGCAACCTTCATCCCCTTGACCTTGGCCCGGCCACCACTCTTAGTCGTCGTCGCCCTCGTCGCAGTTGAACTCATTACAGGAGATCAAAGCTTTTCGACGGAAAAAAATAGCAGCAACGATGGATGACATATTGGTAGGGTTTACATATGATTTTATTAAATGGGTTGTAGCTCATATTGTCAACGTGGAACAACTAAAGGCCTTAGATGATGTGTTAAATTTAGATATTTGACTGCCATGATTAACTTTGACATGGCAGTAATCCTCTTTTCAATTCATTAAAATATGTTCCCAATTCTTCCATTATAAATAATACTAATTAAATGGCAATAGCACGATGAATTCAATCTCATTGGTTCTTTCTTCTTTCCTTTTTTTTTATTTTTTATTTTTTACACATTTTTACTTTTTTTAAAAAAATAATAATTATACATGTGTTCCTTTTTTTATTATTTACATGAGGCGGGATTTCAGGTCGGATCTTCCTTTTACATATATTAATAGAGATAAATGGTCCCTTATTTTATAAATGGGACCATCCAGTATCCTCTAGATCATAATCTCCTCTCTATTTACATGATTTTCCTTTTTTTTAATTTTTTACATGCTATTCCTTTTTTATTTTTTACACATTTTTCCTATGTTTAATTTTTACACGTTTTTCCTTTTTTTTTTTTTTATTTTTTAATGTATTTCCTTTTTTTATTATTCACATGTTTTTCCTTTTTTATTTTTTAATGTACACGTTTCTCCTTTTTCTATTTTTAAATGTATTTCCCATTTTATTATTTACTCCCATTTTATTATTTACACGTTTTTCCTTTTAATTTTTTACATACTTATCCTCACGTACATTTCTTTTTTTTTTACATTTTAAATATTTTTTTACACTTTTTTTTATATTATTTATTTATCTACTAGTATAATTTAGACAAGTGCAAAGTAGGTGTCATTTATAAATCAATTTTTACCATTAGAGGAGAGAATATAAATGATTTATTATGTACTAATTCTTATCCATTAGGAGAGATAATGTTTTATAGTAGCACTTTATATAAAATATTGTTAGCGATTTAAAAATTATTCCTAGAAGTTAAGCAATAGAAATCATAAGTAGTAGTATTTGACATAAAATCATTGCTACGTAAATAACACCAAAGTCTTGCGATCTATTGCACCATTATCTCAAGTAGAGCCATTAATTTAGATTGAGTCTGTCAGGTTAGACCCGTCGAATTGATACACTTTAATTGTTATTTTTAAATATATTATTGATAAATTTTAATTTCGATAAATTTTTAACTAAGTTTATTTGGTAAAAATATTTTATTAGCAATTAATTCTTTTTTAGCATCCACAATAAAAAAAAATACATATAACAATTAGTGGATAAATATGAGTACAATAATATAAATATGGACAACAAAAGAGAAATTGAGAAAGAAATAAAATTTAAAAAGAAATAATCTATTTTAATATTAAATATAATTTTATAAAAACAATAAACATAAAAATATCACGTCCAAATGTTTTAAAAAAATTATAAAAATTAATTAATAATAAGCACCACCAATAAATATTTTATGAGTGAAACCTAACTTACACTAATAAAAAATTAAATATTACTTCTTAAATTTAATTTTGATGAACAATAAATTAGATATTACCAACAAAATAAATTTGGCTAGTAAAAATTATATTTTATTGGTCAAATCTGATTTTAGTTATAAAAAATTAAATATTCCCTGCCAAAGTTTATAAAAAAATTACACATTACTAACAAATAGATTTGAAAAGTATAAAAATTAAATATTACTGTTCAAATATAACTTTTGGTCAGTGAAAAATTAAATATTACTAATCAAATCTAAGTTTGCTCAGTAAAAAAAAGTATACTTTACTAGTCAACGCTAAGTTTAACTGGTAAAGTATACATTACTAGTAAAATATAACATTGGCGATTGCATGACTGAGGAAGAGAGACTGTGAAATTAGGGTTTGAAAATCAAGAGCTGGATGCGATGAAACGGGTGAACGAACATGTGGTTTAAATAGGAAAGAAAGGAAAGGTGGTGATTGGCTATTTCAATGATATTGAGTAGGACGGAGGGGATAGTAATTTTCAATTATTGGATCAATTTTAATCTAATGGTAAATTATATCAAAGTTGGAGCAACTTGCTTGCAATCCATTGCCCTTGTTTTATCCAATGAGTAATCGCTACGTAGATAGACTATTTTAGAACTTATCAGCAATTCAATGTCGTCTTGATATCTTTTTAAAATTTTTTAAAAATTTAAAATACAAAATATTTCACAATTAAATTTAGAATTCAATATGAGCAATTTGAAAGTTGTTCCTAAAAGTTAGAACAATAGAAGCGATTAACAACCACGTTTGATATAGAACTATTGTTAAAAGTATTTATTATCAGCAGTTTGAAGAATATTTTTTAATAGTTATATTATTAAGAGTGGTTTACAGTAGCGATTATTGCAAATAGACGCTGAAACTATGCAATAGGAGCATTTTGAAAATTAATTCTAAAATAATGGAGCGATAGAAGCAGTTTATAACAACATTTTACAAACAACGATGTTAAAAGTATTCAGTAGGATAGATTTGATAATTGTTCTTAGAAGTTAGAGCAATAAAAACGATAGTAGTATCATTTGATATAAAACCGTAGTTAAAAGTATCCAATATCAGTAGTTTCAAAATTGTTTCTAATAATTATATCATTAAGAGCGATTTACAGTGGTGATTTATTCAAATCGTTGCTAAAACTATGCAATAGGAGCAGTTTAAAAACTAATTCTAAAATAGTGGAGTAATAGAAATGGTTTATAACAACACTTTAAACAAAATGATGTTAAAAGTATTCATAATATGAATAGTTTGATAATTGTTCTTAGAAGTTAGAGAATTATAAACAATTAGTAACCGTGTTTGACATATAACCACGACTAAAAATACCTAATATTAGTAATTTCAAGATTGTTTCTAATAGTTATATCATTAAAAACGATTTACAACACTAGTTTATTCAAATTGTTGATAAAATCATTTAGCAAAAATAGTTGCAAAATAGTTCTGAAAAAGTAAGACAATAGAATCAATTTAATTTAAACTAATTCTATTGTTGGATTTTCAAGAATGATATTATAATTACTTCTATATATGTTTTTTTTATATGTAAATTTATTTCATTCAGTCATCGTCCACTTCTTAGTGGAGACGGACGATAGAGCATTAGGTTTATGTTAATCTGTTGATGAATATTTGACAGCTTATTAGAAAATATTTATATAAATTATTATACAGTAGATACAAAGCACAATAATTAAGATTACAATTGGCCGCAATCGAAGCTCCCCGCAATGAACAGCCGGTCCACCAAGAAACCAGGCAAAAGTCTCTCTCTCACCAGACGCAGAAACCAGTTGCCACTTTCTTGAACGAATCCAAACGCAAATGAACCAACAACAAGTCTGAAGGCTCTCCATTTCCGAGCCTTCTCGTACTCCTTCAGCGCTACCTCAACCCTGCGATTTTGCTCCTCCTCACCATTTCCTCCTCCACAGAGAGCTTCCGCCAAGCACCTGGCCAGCACGACTCCATCTTCCAAGGCCAAGCAGCCTCCTTGGCCGAGGTCAGGAGTCATGGGGTGGAACGCATCGCCTGTCACGCAGGTGTTTCCTGATAAAAGAATAATAGGAAGAGGTGGGAGCAATAATAAATCTTGTTGTTGATTGCTATTTGCCCTAAGGACAATACAATATATAGGGTTTAAACAAGTACTCGGTCAAATAACCAATTAACAAATAATAGAATAATTCTAAAACTTATTCTGAGAATTATTCTAATAATTATAACAGAATTATTAGAATAATTCTAATACTTAATTTTGATTTGATTCGGTAATTTCTCTTTTATCTCTATTACCCCCCGACAAACTTAACGGGAGATCTTGAACGTTGAGTTTGCTTGCTAACTTGTTGAAACGGTGTCTGGATAATGACTTAGTAAATATATCAGCGATTTAATCTTCAGCGGAGATATAAGAGACAGATAACTGTTGAGATGTCACACGTTCACGAACAAAATGAAAGTCAATTTCTACATGTTTTGTACGAGCATGGAAGACCGGATTTGCTGAGAGATATGTTGCCCCAATATTATCACACCAAATTTTTGGTGCAATATTTGATGCAAGATGAAGTTCAGAGAGAAGTGATTGAAGCCAAATAATCTCAGACGTTGTATTTGCTATAGCTTTATATTCTGCCTCAGTGCTTGAACGAGATACCGTAGGTTGCTTTTTCGAATTCCATGAGATAAGATTTCGTCCAAGAAATATCGCATATCCACTAGTAGAGCGTCTATCTTCAGGAGAACTAGCCCAATCCGCATCACTATAAGCATGTAGATCTCGAGACGATTGACGATGTAGAAGAAGACCATGTAGAATAGTACCTTTGAGATAACGAAGTATTCTTTTTACATTATCCCAATTTTGTTCAGTCGGAGCATGCATGAATTGACAAGCACGATTTACTGCAAAAGTAATATCAGGGCGTGTGATAGTGACATATTGTAAGGCTCCAACAATGCTTCGATAACTTTGTGGATCAGACATAGCAGGAGAGGATGAAGATGAAGAGTTGTTTACAGCAAGTGGTGTAGAGACCGGGCGTGCCCCATCCATTTTGGCTTTTTGAAGAAGTCCAGTAATGTATTTGCTCTGAGAGAGAAGATAGCCATCCTCATGTGGAATAAACTCAATACCAAGAAAAAAACGAGCAATGCCCAAATCTCGAGTTGGAAATTCTTGATTGAGAAGACTTAATAAAGTTGTGATACCCTTGTGATCATTACCGGTTATCAGGATGTCATCCACATAGATAAGAAAAAATATCATAAATCCATCATGATTTTTGTAAAATAAAGACGAGTCAGTCTTCGATCCAAGAAATCCTTGAGTTTGTAACCAATTAGATAATCGATGAAACCATGCACGAGGAGCTTGTCGAAGACCGTATAAGGATTTCTTGAGTTGACAAACATGAGATGGAAATTGTGGATGAATGAACCCAGGCGGTTGCTCCATGAAAACAGTTTCCTCAAGATGACCATGGAGAAACGCATTTGAAATGTCTAATTGTCGTACGGGCCAATTAGAACTAACAGCTATTGATAACAATAGTCTGACAGATGTAATTTTGATGACTGGGCTAAAAGTGTCATTGAAGTCAATACCCGGTTGTTGACTAAATCCTTTGGCTACGAGTCGAGCTTTGTGTCGTTCAAGAGAACCATCAGCTCGATGCTTAAGATGAAATACTCATTTAGAGCCCACCACATTCATGGAGGGAGTACGCGGAACTAGGTTCCATGTTCCATTGCGAAGAAGCGCATCAAATTCTATAGCCATTGCATTACGCCAATTTGGATCCTTGTTTGCCTGTGTAAAACAAGTCGGTTCAATAGACTTTAAAGAAACCAATAAAGCTCGAGGAAGAGGATGTCGAGTTGTTATTTGAGGGCATCGTGAATATATGTCACTTAAGGGAAGCATGCGACGAGGACGACCATCATACGAATCACTTGTTGACGAGGAAGAGGAAGTAGTTTGACATGGTGATTCCGATGATGGACTAGTATTATTTGACGATCCAGAGCTAGAGAGTATATTATCCATAATTGGCGAGGCTTCCGAGATTGGACACAGAATAGGTTCCACAGCATTATTCCTCTCATCAGTATGCCCTGGTCTTAATGGAGTAGCCACTCGGGTCAATTCTGGAGATCTAGGAGAATCTGTAGAGAATTCTGGAGCAGAACCCAGGATGCCATCTCTTCTCACATTTCCAGTGTGTTTAATTGGACGAGCAACCTGTGATAATTCAGATGGGATATTAGGTGGTGGTAAGAAGGTACCATTGCTTGAGGATGGAGTTGTTGTTGTGGCTGCAAAAGGAAACAGAGATTCATCAAAAATAACATGCCGAGATATATATATGCGCCCTGTCGGTATATGTAGACAACGGTACCCATGGTGCAAATTATTATAACCAAGGAAAACACACTGTTGAGAACGAGGATCATGTTTATGTTTGGAGTAAGGTTGTAGCCATGGATAACATGCATAACTGAAGATACGTAAGAAGGTATAGTCAGGAGACTGATTATGGAGTTTTTCCATAGGGCATTTATGGTAAAGCAATGGAGTAGGTAGACGATTAATAAGATAAACAGCAGTTTGAACCGCGTCATCCCAAAATTTGAGTGAAACTGATGCATAATTGAGAAGAGCTAAGGCAGTTTTGATTATATGACGATGTTTCCTTTCTGCAGAGCCATTTTTTTCGGGAGTGTGAGGACATGAGACTCGATGAAGAATGCCCAAAGAGCCCAGATAACGATGAAACACTTGATATTCTCCACCCCAATCAGAGTGTAGAGAAAGTATTTTTCAGTCAAAGAAACGTTCTACGTGTCTTTGGAATTGACAAAAGATATCAAAAAGATTAGATTTTCGTTTCATGAAAAATATCCAAGTAAACTTGCTAAAGTCATCAATAAAAATCACATAATAGAGGAAACCTTGATTTGACAAAATTGGACCAGGGCCCCAAACATCAGAGTGAATAAGTTCTAAAGGAAAACTAGACATATGAGAAGAAGAAACAAAGGGCAATTTATGACTTTTTGCTTTCAAACATGCTTCACAAGAATGAGACGAGGATGATAAAGATGTCGGTAGGCCAAACCGATTGATGATTCCTTGAACAAGACGCAGAGATGGATGACCAAGTCGTGCATGCCAGGAGGTTTTATTTGTGCGTTCTCCAACTAGAGCTTTGGCGGATGTAGGTTGAAGATAGTAAAGACCATCTCTAATTTCTCCTCTGAGCAGGGTGGTTTTGGTTGTGGGATCCTTCACAAGACAATAGTGAGGGTGAAATTCAAAAAACACATTATTATCATGAGCAAATTGACGGACTGAAAGTAAATTTTTAGTGATGGAAGGAACATGAAGTGTATTGCGCATGGAAAAGAGTCGACCAGATGAATGAAAAAAATGTGTTCCCAAGGTGAGCAATTTGCAAACCTGAACCGTTGCCTACTTGTACAGTATCAGGACCATGATAGGAGGAGGCCTCTGTAAGAATGTCATAATCTGAAGTAACGTGATGAGTTGCTCCAGAATCTGGATGACATCCTGAGACTGAAGAATTTGTCGTAGGTACATAAGGGTTGCTTGCAAGAGAAAATGCCCCTGGGTGATATGATGAAGTTGAGGTTGATGCTTGAGATGTGGATGCAAAACCTCCAGTAAAATTTGGGTCATATCTCTTATAACATTGATGAGCAAAGTGACCAATCTTGAAACAAATCTGACAACGTCCTCGTCCTCGTCCTCGGCCTTGACCTCGTCCTTGTCCTTGACCTCGTCCTCGACCTTGTCCTTGTCCTCGACCTCCTTGATTTCCTTGGTGGATAGTACTATCAGTCTTGCATGCCGTAAGAGCAATAGAATCTGAAACCCTTTGAGATTGTAATTGTAGAAGTATCTCATGTGAAGAGAGCAAGCCATGAAGGGTATCAAGTGACACTTGATCGATGCGAGTAGTTATGCTAGGAATAAAGCTATCATATTGAGGCCCCAATCCTGCAAGAACATGTATTAATAAATCTGGATCTGAAATTGGATTGCCAATCGCAGCTAAATTATTGACAATGGTTCTGATTGATTGCATATATTCATTGATGGATTTGTCTCCTCGGTGCACCGATTGTAACTGCATGCGAAGTTGAAGAACACGTGCTTGAGACTTTGAAGCAAAGGTTCGAGCAAGAGTTTCCCATATTTGACGAGAGCTAACAAGCCCTACAATCGCAGGAAGTATAGGCTCACTAATTGTTGAAATCAGTCATGTCATAATTAGTTGATCCTTCTTATTCCATATGGTATAGCCTGGATCATCTTCTTGCGGTTTAAGAGAAGTGCCATCAACAATTCCGAGTAAATCATGAACACGAAGTAGCGAAACAAATTGCATCTTCCAAAGCATATAATTATCATTGGTGAGTTTGATGGGTAAATAAGACATGGCATTTAGGGGTAAGGAAGAGAATTGTGTCGCAAAATTTGTTTCTGTGGTGGAAGATGGAGAAGAAAGTTCTGACATTATAAAAGGAATGAGCTATGTAATGCAAACTTATCTGTGGTGAAGAAGAGAACAAATATGCGTTGCGACCAATGTGAACAGACGGAAGTTGCAGCGGCACCGTGTTCCCTCGGCGAGCAGCGGCGGCACTGAAGGAAAGAAGAAGTTGCTGCCGTCTTTTGCCTTCTGCTTAGCCGGTGCCAAAGTAGGACTTGAGGGAAAAAGAAAAAGGAATAATAATATGAGGTGGTGGCGCTACGAAGAGGAAGAAGAGCAAATGCTCTAAAGCTCTGATACCATAATAAAAGAATAATAGAAAGAGGTGGGAGCAATAATAAATCTTGTTGTTGATTGCTATTTGCCCTAAGGACAATACAATATATAGGGTTTAAACAAGTACTCGGTCAAATAACCAATTAACAAATAATAGAATAATTCTAAAACTTATTCTGAGAATTATTCTAATAATCATAACAAAATTATTAGAATAATTCTAATACTTAATTTTGATTTGATTCGGTAATTTCTCTTTTATCTCTATTATTTCCCTTGCACATGTTTCCGCTCAGCAAGTTTAGTGGCGATCTGTATCTTAATGAAGCGGATGCCACGCTGCTCAGCTCGCATTTTTCTATGATTTCGACCACTTGTCCTGGAATTTCAGAGGCTTTCACCTTGCCGAGCACAAACTCTTTCAACATCAGGCCGTCCTGGATCGTCTCTTTCTCTCCGTTGGAAGCCCAAGTGAAGAACCAGTAGACGCTCTTCTCGTCGCAGGGTAGCACCCCTGCTCTGAATCCCTCTCCGTTGTAGTGCTTGAGCTCCGGCTTCATTCCATGGCCGTCGGGGAGGACGGTGAAGCCACGGACGGCGTGCCGGCCGGAGAAAGTCGGCGGCTTTAGGCCCAGCCATTTGGAGACGACCGAGTTGATGCCGTCGCAGCCGATGACCACCTTAGCCTTGAGCGTGGATCCGTCTGCCAAGTGGAGGAGCTTCGACTCGCCGGAATCTTCCATGGCGACGACCTTGGATGAGTACCTTATGATGCCGTGGGGAAGTTGCCCGGCGAGAGCTTCCACGAGCAGGTTCCTCCTCACGCAGCGCACTTCATGTTCCTTGACCGTTAGTTTCGTGACGAGCGAAGCAGAGGATGCAGAAGAAACGACCGCTCTGCAAAGATTAATTAATTCAACAGGTTGAGTGGGAATTTTGAGATCGGAGATCATAGTTTGGTGGCGATACGAGTTACGTTTGAAGGCGGAGGTGGTGGCGGCGGAGGGAGTCACCTACGCCGAGGGCGTCGAGAGCTCGCCAGGCGTTGTTCCATACGGTGAGGGCGAAGCCGGCGGCCCGCAGAGTGTCGGAGGACTCGAGGACGAGGATGCGGATGCCCTTCCGGTGAAGCCCGACGGAGACGGCGAGGCCGGCAAGGCCAGCGCCGACGATGATGATCTCCTCGGTATGGTCCATAGGCTCACCGGAGAATCAGAATGAGTAGCGTGGTGGTGCAGCGGGATGTTTCCAGGGAGTTTTATGGTAATTTGCGGATGGACCCCATCTATTTATAATATTTATATGTGAAGTGTATTCAAATGCAGGGTTCTTATGTAATGGATGAGGTCAGCGGTGACGGCTAGATGTTCTACGTAAGCAATAGATTAGCAACCGAGTAAATCTAATCTAGCTGGCAAAATTATCTGCTATGAAACCCATAATTTAAACATGCCATGAGGACGTAGCTGTGTACCACATTACGGATTTGCAACCAACGCTCATAATTTAAACGAGTATGGCAGCAAGCATGCCCCCGGACGTGACAGATTTGCAAGTTGCAACATGAATATTGCAGCAAACACCCATAATTTAAACGAGTATTGTGGTGCATCACATTGCGTGGCAGGTCAATCCATCTCTAAATTAATTTAAAGAAATAATCTTGATTTATATGGTAAATTGATAATCATCTCAATTTATGATAGTAAAAAGGTAAAATATATCATCCTAATAGTCCTACATGATCGGTCTCATGACCACGTAAAGATGGGGCCCGCCTTGTAGAAAGTCATCGTCACGTAGAGGGTCATAGTCAAAGTGATCAACGTCCCAGGCGCTCGTCCGATCGGGCGAACCATCTTCCCGATCGGCATGAAGAGTAGTCGATCCGACACTTCGATAGCTCGGCCAAATATCGAACTTCCGTCGCTCAAAAAGCTTAAGCATGGAAGGGCGAAGGCTGAGTGGCCGTCTCGCTAAGTTAAATGGTGGACACAGCCCCGACCAAGCAGGCAGAGCTCCCTCGCTCGACAGGACGAAGCCGGACAGCAGACCATTGGCCAAGAGGACGCTCGGCCCGACCATGGTATCACCCGGACGACAGACTGGTCGAGCGACTCTCCCGCTCGGCCCAATAACGGACAAAAGGAGCAGTTGGGAATATCTTCCTAGAGACCAGTGTCATCGACAGGCGGCATGATCAGACAGAGAATCGTACGATTGAAGCCTCCACTGTCACGTCAAGGATATGCTCGGGCTGTTAAGGTAGGGCGTCAGCCACGTTTTTCTGACACATCCTTTCCAGATATGCTCTAAGAAGCATGCATGCGCCTCTCGGGAGCCCTATATAAGGACCCCTAGATTTCGACGGAGGTAGGTTCACTTTGACTGTAACTACAATTACGCTGCTGTTCTTATCTTCTCCACTTCATTCGCTTGTCGCCGGTGACTGACTTGAGCGTCGGAGGGTCATCGCCAGGGAACTCTTCACCGGCTCAGCACTAACGATTTGTGGTTATAGGCTTAGCTCGTTGGAGGCCTACGTCATCTTCAAGCTACATTCGATCAACGTGAGCACCATCTCTCCAGCGTCCGTCGACTCGACTCTCGAACAGGATCAACCATCTATGTGGAGGTAAATCGAAAAATTGTAGTTGGCTAGTTCAGAGGAGGATTTTTTTTCCTCAACTTTATCAAAATTCGAATCCTTATCCTATAATAATAATTTTACTCCATACTAGTCAACTCAATTTTACCATGGAGTACAACCATCTCGATTTATGAGACTAGTATATTACTTCTCGTAACCACTGTTTATTATGTTCCGTAGCAACACTGTTACATAAAACAAAATTCGACATGAGGACTGAAATATTAGCAACACTGTTACTTCAGTGAGTGCAAATGCATATTGTTATATTTTGTTATTTCTCCCTTAGCATTGATTAAAGAGTTCTTGCACCCTTTTGTTAGTCTGATTTTTTTGCTATTGTTTGACACACTAACGAGTGTTTGCATATCTGGTTTTAAAATCAACCTTGTTTTTTTCCAAGTATCTTTTATATATAATTGTGTGTCTTCTCCAATTATTTGGCATCTGCTTTATGAATTTGCCACATAGAAGTTTTATACTTCCATCTACCTCTTGTTAATGGATAAAATTTTCAATTATATTCCCTAATCTAGATTTATTTTGTTCCCTAATCTGGATAATTTGGATGGATTGAATGAACATTTAGATTGAGTGGATAAAATATCTTATCCCCTTTTATTTTATGTGTGCATTCAGAGATAGATTGAATAGATCTCCATGTCCCAATTAAAATGTTTATTTGTTTTGTATCTTTGTGATTGACATCATACAATTTTATATTGTGATTTTTAGTTAACTTTTAAAAATGACAAACAAAAGAATATGAAAGCTAATGGAAAATAATTAATGATGATCTAAGAGAGAAAAATCAAGTAATAGAAGAGTTGATGATGAAAATGAATCACGAGACATAACATCTCATTCATCATTGGAGATACAAAATGATACACAAAATGAGGAGTTTAATGGGCATGGTGAAAAATATTTTTAGATATGAACAGTTAATTATTTATGCAACACTAAGTGAAGATTATATTTTTAGGATGATAATGAAGTCATGTCTTCATCCCAAGCTCAACAAAGAAGACAATCTTGATCATCTAGTAGTAGTGAAATTCAATAAATGGGGGCAACCTTATGGTGATTTATAATCAATGCTTGCAAATTTTATTAGGACTATTGCATGGAATGGACTTGTGTTGCTCCTAAACACTACAACAAAAACTGCAAACGACAACGGATATTATCCGTTGTCGTAGGGTCAAAAAACCGTTGTAACTGAGGGTGTTGTAGAATGTATTGCCCTACGACAACGGTTTTGAATCCGTTGTCTTTGTAGACATTTGACAACGGTTTTTATCCGTTGTTGTATATATGCTCAAAATTTAGCTACGAAGGATACGACAATGGTTTAAAACCGTTGTGGTAGCTAATTTCAACAACAGAAATAAACCGTTGTAGTAGACTCTTTTTACAACAGATATAAACTATTGTGGTAGATAATATTTACTCGTTTTACTTTTTTTTACAACAGTTTTAATATATTTTACAACGGATAAAACCGTTGTCTTTTATCACTTTTTTCAAAAAAAAAATCGTTGTGGTTTACATAGTTTTTACAACATTTTTAACTGTTGTTTTTAATGTTCATTAATACCAAACAACCAATCTTATTTTACTATAAGCAAACCACCAATACAAAACTAAATATTTACTACATTAAATCTAAAATAACCATCCATATATAATTCATCTTGTAGCCACACATATACAAAAATATACAAAATGAGTTGTTACTCATCAAAATACACATGTTTTCCATTACTGTTCTTCATAAAATCACATGTTTTCCATTTGTTGTTCTCCATATGGCGCGCTTTTAATTTACAAATTAGCAAGGCAAGCTACATCCTAACAAAGCTCACTTCTTGCATCAAAAAAACTCAAGCCTCACGAATTGCCCGACCTGCAAAATAAAAATTCAACAAAACTTATAAAATTTCATAATTCCATATTATAGTCTACATGACAACATGAATTCTTGGAAAATAAGCAATACAAGGAAACAAGCCATTTTATACTCGAAGTTGCATGTTTGAGGTGGTTATAGTCAAAATTACTATAAATATATATGACTACCAAAGAATAAGAGCAACTAAAAAACTACTTTTATCCAGTTAGGGGAAAAAATAGACAATTACAAATTTTCCTCCTCTTATGTTTTCAACTAATGACTGGTTTAAAGAGGATTTTTTGTAACTTCATCAAGTTTTACATTGACTCAAACTTATGACTAGTTTACCTCAATAGTAGGCACACCCATTAGTCTTAAGAGACGTTTACAATCTTCATTATGTTGCTTGGTTACCTGTGAAAAAACTCTACAGTCATCTACTAGAATCAAATTCTTCAAGAAAGTAATTTGAAAGTTCAAAATATATTTAAAGAAACTCTATGTTGCATATGAAGAAAACAGATAATCAGCATGCTAATATGTTGATTGCATCATAATCAATAAGATCCTCATGGTAATTTCCAATAAAATAGCAATATCAAATATTACCTTGACAGTCCTTTTGCTGTACTTTTCAATTCCCTCCAAATCATCAGTCTGCAAACAACAAATGTAACCAACAAAAGAAATTCTAGCACACTAAATAGTCCCAATAAAGGTACTTATTATGCACAAGCAATGACCTCAATTATTGTGTTCAGATCGTTAGTTGCATCTTTCCTCTTTAAATATCTAAAGAATAAAATAAGCTTAAAGATTATCATTATCTTGCAACAAAAAAAAAAGGAGGAGGACAATGACAAAACTGTAAAGACTAGCCTTTTGGCAAGTTCTTGTTTCTTCAGCTCTGGAGGTTGACCGTCAAATACGTATCTGGCATAAAAAAGATGATAATAAAATATGGTGGCTGAATGATAAACAAAATGATATTTAGACATGCAAATGGACTTACACTGGCTTGATACCTGCTTCTAATAATCTGATTGTTCGATTGAACATCCCTTGCAAATGACTTATCGGCCATACAAAATGTCAAGAGTTAGAAGAAGAAATAAAAAAGTCCAACTCATGCATAGATTTTTCAATGAACTCTGCAAATTCTTTCCTAATTCCAGGAAGTCCTCGAGAATCACTATATGCACCTGATTGCTCGAAAGAAAGTTGAGATTCTTATCAGAATGACTAAAACAATATTTACTCATCAATATGAAAAAAAATAACAAGGCCTGCAGATGATGTTTTGGGTTTGTTACATACAAAGATACATCTAAAAACTGGAATATGACACAAATGTTATGAAAAGGCCAACATAAAAATTGCTTGGGTTACAAATGCACAAACAAGTACAGAATACATTTCTTTTCCAGATCACCGTTAACAAGAGGAAACAAGTTGCAAAGCAGTTTAGCTTGAGAAACAGACTGCATCAACAAGGAAAAGGTTTAAGCAGACCGCGAGTTGAAAATTGTAGGAATATGTGAATACCTAAACCACCCGAATTCAATGAAAGATAATGTTTAGCTCTTGCAATGACATCTGCTCGGAATAAAAGCCCGACATTAGGGTCATCCAATAGAAATGGAGCTTGGCATAATGCTACCACCTGGAGAATAGTATAGGTAAAAAAATTACACCATTAAATAGAGAAATCTAATGGAAAATGTCTCTTTATCTCAGGGAGCACAGAGAAGGAGAAATTGCTCCATGTACAAGGAATTTTTGACTTGTGAAGATGATTTTTTCTCACTACGTTCCTTAAGTCAAGCAATAGAGAAGAATGATCAACACTTTGATACAAGTAGTTTTTAAGAAAGAATAAAGAGAAAATGGAAACCTGACGGGGAAATGTTAATGGCTTCTATCCAAGAGCATGAGGGTTCCCGACATTTGTGAAAATAATCTGCAAACAACAAAAAAAACCAATCTCATGGAAAGTAAGTCCAACTTGTATCTTGTTTCTTAAGAATAAATTGCAAGGGGAGTGCAATATTATAACCTCAAATTTTAATCTCACAAGTGGCATCCTAACAAGCTAACAATAAAAAGAATCAAATGCATATGTGCACTACATATCTTGATACAAGCAATAAAGCAAACATATACAGTGCTAAATAACCTAGGAAGATATCTTCAACCAGATAACAAGAATGGAAAAAAATAATCAAAGTCAGATCTTTCAAGAATCGAAATAAGAGTCTCTTTCAATAAAATTTATTCTATTTAACTCAAATCATGTTGTGGCACAATCAACAACCATACAAGCATCTAATGATCTATGATGCCATTATCAATTTAATACAAGCAAAAAATGTTGCCCCCTATCATGCAATTTGCATTCACAGCAACCTACTCTAGCCAACTCTTACCCAAGTAGATGCAAAACCGAAATGCAAGTAAGATTTCACTTGGCAACTAGGATACAATCCGGTGCCTCATTCTTTGCTCTCCTCAGCTTCCCTCCTGTAATGGTCCAGCTTCTTCCATCACTACCTAATATTTATCGTGGCTGGATCGGTAGCCCATAGAAAACCCTATAAAGAGGCCCTCATAGTAGCTCAGAAACCTGATCCTCACTTGAATAGAGCTGAGATCTATGATAGCAAACACTACCCTCCTGTGGAAGATAAATTACAAATCCGAACGAGCTATAGAATGACTACAGTTGCATTATCTTCAAAACCAGAGACATGAAAAAAAAAAGTAGCGTGTAATCTCCTTCATATTTTGACGCTTAGTAGCTTAGATGTTGACAAGAGGACATTTAGTTCTTTCTAACTTGAGCTAGATCCCTTTCCAATTTCAATACCAGGCGATAGTTTCCCTGGCATGCACCCTGTGATGTCTTCATCTAGTGTAAATACAATATTTTACCTCATATAATAAACTAAGTAGGTTTATCCTTAATTTTCAAAACCCTAAATCACCGGACGGCACCATTTCCGCCATTCTGACCGTGCTAAGCAAACAATTTATAATCATAGTCGACATCAGTCAATTTGTCAGAGAAAAAAAAAATGCAAATGTTTGTAACTATGTTTCTTTTTCACTAGATCTATGGAGCAAGCAATCAAACCGAACGAAAATGAAGTGATTTCAGAATTTCTCGCAACTACATCCCCTGATCTGCCGAACAAGGACCAACATTTAAAGGCAATCCCTATAATCGTCAAATCAACTAACCATACACATGCAGATCCGGACTAAGACAAGATCTGATGCCCTAAAATCCATTAAGAAGAAAAGGTGGAACACTCTAGAGTGCATTGAGGGGGAAAGTAAACGCTCACCTTGGATGTAGGTCGACACCGGCGTCTCGAACCCGGCTTGGCAAGTGTCGCAGAAGACGCGGCCCTGGACGACGAACGGCTTCTTAGCGGCAGCGATGTCACGAGCGGCGAGAGCGATCGCCGGGAGGATGCACACCACCTCCAGAACGGCAACGGCCCCAGAGATGAAGAGCATGGCCTGGAGGAGCATGGGCTGCGGCTTCCCACCGTCATCCTCCTCGCCTCTTCCCAGCGGTGCGAAGATGTCGTGTGCGTCGCTATATAGGGAAACAGGTTCGAAGAACCCTCTGCCAAGGCCAGACGATGAAGCGACGGCTTGCATCCTGGAGAAGGTGATGAAGACCGTATCGTCACTCCTGTCAATGACGAAGTTTGCGCTACCTGCATTGGCATGCAGGCAGCGGGTCTAGGCTTGCGCCAGAAGAGGGGAAGATGCAAGGAGCGCACCAAGGACATGGCTCATCTCGAACCTTTAGGAGGCAAAGGTAGACAAATCAAGAGTGAGGGTGAGAATGAGAGAGAGAGAGGAGAGCACACCATTGTGGAGGAAGATCCAGTGGTCGACGGGATGGCGTGAAGAGATTGTATGAGGAGAGGGAAAGAAAATTGCCCTAGGTTTGGGAGCGCAAAGGAAAAACACGGCGCCGAAATGAAAACAGCGAGGGAAAGGAAAACAGCGAGGGGGGAAAATGACCAAATTCAATTACAACGGTTTTTTTCAAAACTGTTGTCGTAGACGCTAAAAACGCGGATAAAGACAACGGTTTATAAAACCGTTGTAAAAAGTGTTGTCGTTTAAAAAAAATATTGCTCAATGACAACAGTTTTGCCAAAACCGTTGTCTTTTATATTTAATGGGGAGTTCAAAGACAACGGTTTTGGCAAAAACCGTTGTCTTTGAGCAAATTCGCAACACTTTCTCTTAAAACCGTTGTTGTAGGGGTGTTGTCGTTTGCAGTTTTTGTTGTAGTGAAACTTTTTAGATTGGAGAAAATGCCAATAAATCACTTGAATAATGCATGGAAACTTTTTACTGTAAGTTGACCCGTGTTTAATTTCAATTTTGAATTTAAAGCATGCACATATTTAATTTTATGTTTATGGGCATGCTTTTGTATCTCCAATCGCCATAGAAGAGTAATAATGCAAATGATGGTAGTTGAGTGGAGACGGTGGAGGATTGAAGTGAAAGCTACATCTTATAATTCAAATACTCCACTAGAAGAACGTGTTACAATACAATCCATTCCTCATGGGGTCTACTGAGGTACAACTAGTAGTAATTGTTTTCCATATATGTTTATAGATATTATGATTTCATTATAAATTTTGTGTCATAGAACTTCAAAAATTAATAGAGAAAACGCAAACAAAAAGAAAGAGACCCATGTACAGGAACACACTAGTAATCCATCATTAGAATATAAGTTTGTAAGAATCAAAATTCTTTCTTTTCTTCTTTACAATTAGTTTCTTAGTACTCCTTATAGTAGAATTTATGTTGTTAATATTTGATGTTAAATGTGGATTTGTTATTCTATTAGTCTCAAGAGATTATTAGAAAATCGAGTCGTATTGAAATACAACTGATACGGATATGGCCCTTATGGCATGAGAATAATTAGGGAATGAATAAAGGACATTTTGGTCTTTGAGGAGGGGGGGTTTAGGTTTTAAGTGGAGAGGAGGCTGGTTCGGAAGGAAGACGGGGGGGCCGCCGCCAACAGGGACCAAAAGGAAGAGACGTCTTCCTTCTCCCTCTCGAGCTTCTCGCCAGCGCCGACACCGGCCGCCGACCTTAGCATCTTCTCCTCTCCTTCCGGCCACCACAGCCAGCCCTCCTCTCCTTTCTTATACCTTATTCTTTCTTTGCTGCAGAAATTCAGCAGTAGCAACCCTTCTTCCTTTCTTGTTCTTCTACTCCCAACACCAGCAAATCAGCTAGAGCAAGAGCAAGAGCTCAGCCGTCAACAACAAGCCATCAACAGCAGCTCTTTCCTCCTCCTCCTTCCAGCATAAAAACTCTTATAATCTTGCTGTTTTACCAGCAAGAAGCCCAGCTGAAGCAACAACAGCCCGCTCTCCTTCCTATTTCCAGCAAGGACAAGCAGTTTCTTTCCCTGTTCCTTTTTTCCAGCAAGCCACAGCAGCAAATATCAGCCTCTTTTGTTCCCTATACTTCGGCCAAGGGCCGCTACGACTCGATCAGTGGTCCAGTCGGCTCACTCATCCATCCGAGGGCGCCCCCCTGGGCCAGGGTAAGTTCTCGTACTCGGTATCTGTTCATTTTATTTCTATACTATTATGCGGTTACTTATATGTCTGTGGGATTCGCCTCGAGCATCGAGGTACCAGAGACCGGGGGAACCCGGTCGCTGGATACAGATACAGTTGACCGGAGGAGGACTTCAGACGACTTGGTCAACGCAGCGAACAGATCATCCACCGGGTCAAGAGGATGCGGTCAACCCTCCAGACACGTCATACCGGCAGGTTCGTCTTCTCAGCTCCCAGACAGGATCAATTTGGCACCGTCTGTGGGAACGCGCCTGATCTGGAATGTGAAGATGGACGATGCCGGAGAGTTCTGCCATTCTCATGACCCCGGTCAGTTTTCCCGTTATTTATTCTGTTAGTTATATGATTTGCATTAGTTCCTCGGGCGAAGACCCCTGAGCCGATCGGCCGAGCGGATTATATACGAGCCACAGTCTCGATGGCGAAGACCCCCGAGCCGATCGGCCGGGCGGATTATATTCGAGCCACAGGCTCGATGGTGAAGACCCCCGAGCCGATCGAACGGGCGGATTATATACGAGCCACACCCCGAGCCGATCGGCCGAGCGGATTATATACGAGCCACACCCCGAGCCGATCGGCCGGGTGGATTATATTCGAGCCACAGGCTCGATGGTGAAGACCCCCGAGCCGATCGGCCGGGCGGATTATATACGAGCCACACCCCGAGCCGATCGGCCGGGAGGATTATATACGAGCCACACGCTCGATGGCGAAGACCCCCGAGCCGATCGGCCGGGCGAATTATATACAAGCCACAGGCTCGATGGCGAAGACCCCCGAGCCGATCGGCCGGGCGGATTATATACGAGCCACAGGCTCGATGGCGAAGACCCCGGAGCTGATCGGCCGGGAGGATTATATACGAGCCACAGGCTCGATGGCGAAGACCCCAGAGCCGATCGGCCGGGCGGATTATATTCGAGCCACAGGCTCGATGGCGAAGACCCCCGAGCCGATCGGCCGGGTGGATTATATTCGAGCCACAGGCTCGATGGTGAAGACCCCCGAGCCGATCGGCCGGTCGGATTATATACGAGCCACACCCCGAGCCGATCGGCCGGGAGGATTATATACGAGCCACACGCTCGATGGCGAAGACCCCCCAGCCGATCGGCCGGGCGGATTATATACGAGCCAGGGGCTCGATGGCGAAGACCCCCGAGCCGATCGGCCGAGAGGATTATATACGAGCCAGGGGCTCGATGGTGAAGACCCCCCGAGCCGATCGGCCGGGTTTGAATTAGCCCTGAAGACCGTCTAGCCCAGACGTTAAACCGTAGAGTCGAACCGGCGACTATAAAAACCCCGGCTTGAAGACCGTCTAGCCCAGACGTTAAACCGTAGAGTCGAATCGGCGACTATAAAAACCCCGGCTTGAAGACCGTCTAGCCCAGACGTTAAACCGTAGAGTCGAACCAGCGACTATAAAAACCCCGGCTTGAAGACCGTCTAGCCCAGACGTTAAACCGTAGAGTCGAACCGGCGACTATAAAAACCCCGGCTTGAAGACCGTCTAGCCCAGACGTTAAACCGTAGAGTCGAACCGGCGACTATAAAACCCCGGCTTGAAGACCGCTGCATGGACTAGTTATCAGATATTCTATCTCCCCCGTTCGGGGTCGAGCGGTCGCCGCTGGTCTCGGACCAACTTTAGATATTCTATCTCCCCCGTTCGGGGTCAAACGATTATCACTGGCCTCGAGCCAGCTTATCAGCATATCGTATTTCTTATCTCCCCCAATCGGGGTCGAGCTATCATCGATGGTCGTGGGCAGGATCAACTGGACCAGGATATCTCTGGGCTTTGCGCTTATTCGGCTCACGACACTCCAGCGCTGTTGGCGCATGACACGCCCGTATGACACCGGCCATTTAGTTTACTCGATTGCTGGGTAGCACCTTACGATCGCCCGTTGACTATTATTGAGGCTGCGCTGTCGACACTTTCATAGCCGTCCAATCGACATCATTCCGATCGCCCGCTCGGCATCTATTAGTCCGATCGACATCATTCCGATCGCACGCTCGGCATCTATTATTCCGATCGACATCAGCTCGATTGCACGCCCGACATCGTTCGTCCGACATCGATTTCCGTTCCTATGAGTGCTTGGTCAGCACCTTCGCGATCGCACACCCGACATCGTTCGTCCGACATCGATTTCCGTTCCTATGAGTGCTTGGTCAGCACCTTCGCGATCGCATGCCCGACATCGTTCATCCGACATCGATTTCCGTTCCTATGAGTGCTTGGTCAGCACCTTCGTGGTCGCACGCACGACATCGTCCGTCCGGCATCTATCCGTCCGATCGACATCATTCCGATCACAACTCAGCATCTTCGTTGTTGTGTGCCCAGCACCGTCATCGCTCGCAGAGATGTTTTTGTTTCTCATCCGGCATCTCCGTAGTCGCGCACTCAGCATCGCTTGTCCACTCGGTCTATTCGTAGTCCACCGTATCGCTCGGTCTGCTATCCAGGCACTCTTCGCTTGCTTGTTGTTTTGGCACTCGCTTGACGTTGTCGCTCGCTCAGCATCTATCCACCTGATCGGCATCACTTCGATCATCCGGTCGGTACCTTCGCGGCTGCGCACTTGGTATTGGTCCAGTTTCCGACTTGGTCTGCTCGGTATCGTTACTATCTCCTGCGACACCATTATTATAGCGACCGCTCGAGGGACATTATATTATCGGTTCAGCGATTTGGCTTTGACATCGAGAGCGGTTCAGCTCTTTGCGATTGACTGTCCAGTCAGTCGGACTAACACCTCCTTCGACTAGACTTGAAGGGGAGGCTTGTGATATGGATATGGCCCTTATGGCATGAGAATAATTAGGGAATGAATAAAGGACATTTTGGTCTTTGAGGAGGGGGGGTTTAGGTTTTAAGTGGAGAGGAGGCTGGTTCGGAGGGGGGGGGGCCGCCGCCAACAGGGACCAAAAGGAAGAGACGTCTTCCTTCTCCCTCTCGAGCTTCTCGCCAGCGCCAACACCGGCCCCCGGCCTTAGCATCTTCTCCTCTCCTTCCGGCCACCACAGCCAGCCCTCCTCTCCTTTCTTATACCTTATTCTTTCTTTGCTGCAGAAATTCAGCAGTAGCAACCCTTCTTCCTTTCTTGTTCTTCTACTCCCAACACCAGCAAATCAGCTAGAGCAAGAGCTCAGCCATCAACAGCAGCTCTTTCCTCCTCCTCCTTCCAGCATAAAAACTCTTATAATCTTGCTGTTTTACCAACAAGAAGCCCAGCTGAAGCAACAACAGCCCGCTCTCCTTCCTATTTCCAGCAAGGACAAGCAGTTTCTTTCCCTGTTCCTTTTTTCCAGCAAGCCACAGCGGCAAATATCAGCCTCTTTTGTTCCCTGTACTTCGGCCAAGGGCCGCTACGACTCGATCAGTGGTCCGGTCGGCTCACTCATCCATCCGAGGGCGCCCCCTGGGCCAGGGTAAGTTCTCGTACTCGGTATCTGTTCATTTTATTGCTATACTATTATGCGGTTACTTATATGTCTGTGGGATTCGCCTCGAGCACCGAGGTACCAGAGACCGGGGGAACCCGGTCGCTGGATACAAGTACAGTTGACCGGAGGAGGACTTCAGACGACTTGGTCAACGCAGCGGACAGATCATCCACCGGGTCAAGAGGATGCGGTCAACCCTCCAGACACGTCATACCGGCAGGTTCGTCTTCTCAACTCCCAGACAGGATCAACAACAATTGAATCGAAGAAGTAGAAAGTAATACGAAATAAGGTAATAATATATTTCACTTTTTAAGTGGACTTTTAAATATTTTTTTATTCTATTAACAATTTATTTTCTTGTTAGAATTTACTAAAAGAGGTTGTGGATCATTACCTCCAAGATAACTGAAAGAAACACAACCAATAGAAAGTCCACGAGGAAGCATTCAGTAACAATTTACTTGTAATTTCATTTCATTTTTTTTTTAAATTGTTACATATGATTCAATTGTAATTATATTCTTTATATAGTGATGATTTTGAACCTAAGCATTCTGGTCAGGTCTGATGTTTAGGAGCTGATACGCTGCCTAGCTAAGTGTGTTCCAAGCAATGAAATGCAACTTAATATATTGACAAGATTATCACTCTAATTCAGATTTGATAAACAAATTTAAAAAATGAGAGAGAAAATTAAAGATAAGGAGTTGCGAGAAGCACAACGATAAATGGAAATAGAGTAGATGAGAAGACACATGTAAAAAAAAATGATCAATTACATAATTTTGCACGAGTAATGCTAAGTATGATGTCGGGAAGTGTTGGGGGTTCTCATAGACCTAAATTATTATCAACACAAGTAAAAAAACATTTCTTACAAAAATATAATTATTTAAAATTATTTGTATAGTTAAGTATATGATAGTAAATTTATTTATTTTTATAGATGACAACTATGTTTGCATATATTATGAAGTAACAAATTCCATCAACTATAAAAGAAAATAGATGTAGATCTTTTTTATCATAAGAATTAAATAATAATTAGAGAGAATTTTAAATGCAATGAGGTTAATTTTTTAAATATAAATATTTGGTTAGAGTATTTCTGACATTCAGATTTTTTTAAATTGTGCTTGTCCTTGTAGTTAAAATTGTGCTTTACTTTTTGAATTTTTCATTTTAAGCAAATATCTATACTTTCGGCATTAGAATTTGTTAGTTAAGTCTAATATGTCAAACACTTTATTCCCAACACAATTTTTTATCATGCCAGAAACAAAAACATTATCTTTTCCGCTAGTGTAGGCATATGGGATGCAGACTTTTATGTCAAGGTGCCATTATTCCCACAATAAAGGCACGTTCAAAACAATGAAAAATTGTAAATAAGTTAAATTTATTAAAGTAGAAATTTCTGAGGGGGTAAAATATCAAATAAAACTTTGTTTAATATTATTTATAGTGATTTCACAATTTAGCTTTATATAGTGCTCGATAGAGTGATAAGATGCCCCTGGAGCATGATTCAGTTGGTTAGTGCATAGCAGATTTATTATTATAGGACAAGGGTTTAAATCTTGATAAAATCGAGGAAAAAAATCATCCTCTGCATTGGCCAACTACAACTTCCCAACTTCCCGATTTACCTCCTCTTACATTTAAAATTATGTATGAGCATGTTTCGAAGGATTTTCTTTCAGACAAAGATCCAACATAATCATTGATCCTTGTTGGACCCTGTGGTAGTTTTGATATGATCAATCAAGTTAATTAGGTCCTGTGTTTTGTCTGAACCTTGTGTCTGAGTATGCAGGAACTTAGGAGCACAGGAAGTCGAGCGGAAGACGCAGCTAGCGAAAAGGACGACATGGGAAGGGAGCCGACGGGCTCGGTGCGTCTGAAGGACGAGAGAGCTGCGGAAGAGTATTCCGGTGGAGCAAGAAGAACGTGCGCGGCGTTCGAGGGACGAGAAACCGGACGGAAGCCTGCTCGAGGAGAAGGCCGGGAATTGGGTTCTGGTGAGCCCTATTCCGGTAGGCCGCAATCACCCAAGGAGTCGAACCGGAGCAAGTCAATTGGAAGTTGACTTGTCAACGGTTCGGTCGACCAAACCTATTGATCGGTCGACCGAACCCTTCATTAACCGAAGCCAACCGTTGGTGACACGTCAGCAACACATCTGCCAGCGGTGAAGTGATCGGTCGACCGAACCTCATGATCGGTCGACCAAACCCAAGTTTATCCAGAGACTGAGTCGAGCGTTTTCATCGGGCCAGCGCAGAGGAAGACCGTTGGCCGATCGGTCAACCGAACACAAGGATCGGTCGACCGAACTTGAGCTCGATCAACAGAGACTGCACCTGGACGGAAAGCCGGGCAGGTACAGCAGGTTCGGTCGACCGAACTTGGGGATCGGTCGATCGATCCCTCTCGAGTCAAACCTGATCCCGAAGGATCAGGTGATCTGATAAGCTCGAGAACCCCTATATAAAGAGGGTCTCGGGCAGCTTTAGAGAACAACGAATACGAACGAAATAGCGACTCTTGTACTCTCATTCTCTTAGCAACTACTGTGCTGTCAAAGTGTAAAAGGCTTCTCCGCCTTCATAGAAGGAGTTTTCTTACTGTACTTTTCTTACTACCCTAGATTAACAACCCACTTGGTTGTAACTAGGTTAATTTCTGTCTCCTTTTATTTCTGCAGTTAATTCCTTATTGTTGCTTTATTTTAAGAGTTGAAAAGCTTTGAGGAGGGTTATTTTTACTTGCAGGCAATTCACCCCTCTCTTGCCGGTCCCCGTTGCACCAACAATTGGTATCAGAGCCCAACAGTCTCAGAAGAACTAACCGCCATCTGAAGCACAAAGATCAGAACAATGGTCGGCGCGAACATTCATCCCCCAAAGTTCGACGGAGATTTCGCTACATGGAAGCGAAAAATGGAGGTATTCTTTAAAACAAATTTTGATATTTTAATTACTATGAAATATGATTTTGCAGCTCCTAAAGACAAAGAAGAAAACACGTAGAGCAAAAAGGAGCAAGCCGATTTCGTCGCCAACGGAAAAGCTGAATTCCACCTCCTCAGCGTTTTGCCACCTCAGGAGGTAAGCCGGATTGGAAGCTACAACTCAGCAAAAGATCTTTGGGAGAAATTTCTGGAGCTTCACGAAGGTACCTCTGAAGCAAAGCTGGCGCGGCGTGACATCCTCCGGACACAACTAACAAACCTCCGGATGAACAACAGCGAGAAGGTAGCGCAACTCCAAGCAAGAATCAAGGAGCTGATAACGCATCTAACGAACCTTGGAGAAGAAGTAACCAACCGAGATTCCATCTGATACGCGCTCAATGCCTTCCCGAGGACTTCAGAATGGGCGTCCTTAGTAGATGCTTACTACATCTCTAAGGACTTTGAGGTAAGTAGTTTAGAAAACTTGTTTTCAATTTTCGAACTTCACGAGTCTCGACTTGCAGAAAAACCAGTAGAGAAGTCAAACCTCAACATTGCCCTACGAGCTGAAAAGGACGATCCCGACTCCTAAGCGTCAATCGACGAAAACAAAGCTGCGTTAATGGTAAGGCGTTTTAATAAGTTTCTTAAATCTAACAAGTTTAGATCGCAGTCAAGTAAACGTCATCAAAAAGGAAGGATAGTCCGGTGCTACAATTGCAACGAAGAAGGGCACATCAAGGATGATTACCCAAAATTGAAGAGCAAACAGAAAGATAAGGAAAGAAGCAAGAAGCCAGCTCGACCCAAGCACAAAAATCTTAAGGCGACATGGGACGACTCTTCATCCTCCGAGTCAGAAATCGAAGAATTCTCAGGACTAGCACTAATGGCCAACCATCAGCTAGAAGAGACATCTAGCTCAGAAATGAGCATTGATGAAGGGGGAGGAACATCAGAAGAAGAAAGCAGCAGTGAAGGGGGAACGTCACCAGACCAGGTAAGTAAGGTACGCAATCTAACCCCGACTCAATCTTTTAAATTTATAAAAACTCTTTCTAAAGAATTAGATAAAGTAGAAAAGGAAAATGAATATTTGAAATCAGAAAATGAAGTTTTAAAATTAAAAATTAAAAAATTGAAAACTGATGCATGTTTTAAAAATAATTTTCCAAAATCAAAACTTAAAATTTATGGAAAATTAAACTGGTATATAAGGAAGCATCAGGGTAAACTTAGGAAAATTCCTAAGAATTATATACCCCCTAAGTTTTTGACTAATCCTGTAGGAAGGAACCTTTATTGGGTTCCAAAATCTGTACTAAACTAAGCTCTTAAAATTAAAAGCTTTATAGAGAGAAAAATTAAACATTTTCCTTATGAAGGCTTTGTCTGAGGAAGTGGTTGTTACTCCAATAACCAAGAAGGCCTAGTGCCTCGCCACGACCTGGAAGCTGAAATATTGAAACAAAATGTTTAATTAACTTTCTGAAAAAGCATTAAAAGTAAAATTAAAATGCTTTGAAAGTGCACAAATATTTTTTTCAAGTTTTGGATTTTTTTTAACTTAGAAAATAGATTTTTAACTTAGAAATTCTTTTTGAAAATTCTAAGAAATCATATTAGAAAAAAAATTTTCTCTTAAGAACTTGCTTCCCCGTTTTTGCTGTGATCAAAGGGGGAGAGAAAAGTACAAGTTTAGGGGGAGTTAGGAAATTTAAAAGAAAATTTAAAAGTTTAAATTTTTTAATATTTTTTTTCCTAAATAGTGTTGTAATTTTACTTATTGCAAAACTTATGCTTAATATGCTAGTTTAGTAATTTTTCTTTAAAATTACTTTATGTGTCTGTTTTACCCTAACTTAAACTTGGGTTGATGCTTATCAAAAAGGGGGAGATTGTTGGACCCCGTGGTAGTTTTGATGTGATCACTAAGTTAGTTAGGTCCTGCATTTTGTCTGAACCCTGTGTCTGAGTGTGCAGGAACTTAGGAGCACAAGAAGTCGAGCGGAAGACGCAGCTAGCGAGAAGGACGGCACGGGAAGGGAGCCGACGGGCTCGGTGCGTCCGAAGGACGAGAGAACTGCGGAAGAGTACTCCGGTGGAGCGAGAAGAACGTGGAAGCCTGCTCGAGCAGAAGGCCGGGAATTGGGTTCGGGTGAGCCCTATTCCGGTAGGCCGCAATCACCCAAGGAGCCGAACCGGAGCAAGTCAATTGGAAGTTGACTTGTCAACGGTTCGGTCGACCAAACCTATTGATCGGTCGACCAAACCTATTGATCGGTCGACCGAACCCTTCATTAACCGAAGTCAGCCGTTGGTGACACGTCAGCAACACATCTGCCAGCGGTGAAGTGATCGGTCGACCAAACCTAAGTTTATCCAGAGACTGAGTCGAGCGTTTTCATCGGGCCAGCGCAGAGGAAGACGGTTGGCCGATCGATCGACCGAACACAAGGATCGGTCGACCGAACCTGAGCTCGATCAACAGAGACTGCACCTGGATGGAAAGCCGGGCAAGTACAACAGGTTCGGTCGACCGAACCTGGGGATCGATCGACCAATCCCTCTCGAGTCAAACATGATCCCGAAGGATCAGGTGATCTGATAAGCTCGAGAACCCCTATATAAAGAGGGTCTCGGGCAGCTTTAGAGAACAACGAATACGAACGAAATAGCAACTCTTGTACTCTCATTCTCTTAGCAACTACTGTGCTGTCAAAGTGTAAAAGGCTTCTCCGCCTTCATAGAAGGAGTTTTCTTACTGTACTTTTCTTACTACCCTAGATTAACAACCCACTTGGTTGTAACCAGGTTAATTTCTGTCTCCTTTTATTTCTGCAGTTAATTACTTATTGTTGCTTTATTTTAAGAGTTGAAAAGCTTTGAGGAGGGTTATTTTTACTACCGGTTCCCGCTGCACCAACAATCCTATCCGAGAGTCGAGTCGACGGGCGCTGATGACGTGGCGCTCACTGCTATCTTCAGATGACCTCCTAGATGACGTGGACCTCCGGTGAACCTGCAACAAAGCCGAGCCGGGAAGGGGTTCCCGGCGACGACCCTCCACCGCTCAAGTCAGGCACCGACGGAATAAAGTGGAAGTAGAGTAACGAGACTGTAGCTATAGTGGAGAATCGCGCATACCTTTGTTGAAGTCTAGGGATCCTTATATAGGATCCCGGGGGGCGCGTGCACGCTTCCCGAGGTATGCACACTCCTCAAAGCATACCTCAAAATGATCGTGTCAGAAAAGTGTGACTGACGCCATACTACAACCATCCGAGCATATCTCCGACATGACAATGGAAACTTCCACCGTACGATCTTCTGTCTGGTCTGGTCGCCGACCATGCTGTTTGTCGACGACGCATGTCTCAAGAAGGATATCGCCAGCTGTCCATTTTGTCCTCTTCTTTCTCGTCTGTTACTAGGCCGAGCGGGTGAGCCGCTCGGTCGCATACTCGGACGGCATACAACCTTAGTTGTCAGGTAGCTCGGCCGAGCGGACATGCCGCTCGGCGAAACGACTCTTTCATACGAGAACCCCTGAGCATCGGAAACCCGCCCTGCGATCGAACTGTCTTCGCACCGGCCGGGGCGCTATCACGGTCGATCGGCGAGATGACTTCCCCCGCTCGGCAAGAACATTGGGCTACCCCTCTTGACTCTGACTTCCACGTGTTGTTGACCACTATACGGCCGGGCCCACTTTTTCATCACCGGATCACGTGCCTTCCCCTCAAGTCTAGTCGAAGGAGGCTAAAAGTCCGACTGACTGGACTGCTAGTTTGGTGGTATATCGGTTGCTCGGCCACTGAAGTGAGTGATTCTCTATTCGGGCACTGTGAGCGCCAGGCAACCGCTCGATAGCCTACCTGCTAGGCCTTCGAAAGATTTGCTTGCCGCTGATTGCCTTACCGATCCGAGGGCGATTAATGCTGACGTCTTCAGGATCTTCTTGGAATTCGTGCAAATCCTTGTCATTAAGGTCAAGCATGCTCCCATGCCTGCATAATGGCGTTCATTAAATGCCGCCCCCTCACTTGTCGCCATGTGGTGCCACTGCCGTCATCGTACGGCGAGGGTGTCAACTCCGATGGGACATGCGGCGGTTTGAATTCAACGGTCAGATGCCAACTTCGATCCCGATGACCTGGATCGGACGACTAAGGTTGCCCGAGCCCCATGTTTATAAAGCACCGACGCCGACTTCTATTCCATCGTCACTGCCTCCGCGTGCTTCTTCGACTTCCCTGGCCTCTAGCGCTCCGGCGATCTTCTACCTCCCTCTAGGTTTTCTTTTGTAAGCTCTCTGATCCTCTCTTGTTTTCGCGTTTGCTTCCCTTTGCTTTCCTTGGAGTCGCCTCTGTCGTTGCTCTTTCCGTCAATCTTTTCGACGAATCTTTTGTGTTTTCATTCTCCGATCATGGCCAGTTCGTCAGCCCCCTCTCCCGGCCTGTGGTATCCAGCCATGGAGAGTCGGTTCGACTCGGGAGATGCCTTTAAACTGATCAATGCATATGACATCCCTGCTGACCACAAACTCACCCTGGCCGAGCCGTCTGACCGGCCTCATGACCCGCCGGCCGGCACTGTTACCTTCTTCCGCGACAAATTCGTAGCTGACCTTAGGTTTCCAATCCACTCATTCATCCTAGAAGTGTGTAACTACTTTCGCATTCCGCTCGTGCCCAACTCCTTCAGGCTGCTGTGCGGTATAGTTGTGCTCTTTTGAGTGCACAACATCCCCCTTGAGTCTCAGATTTTTCATTATTTTTACTATCCCAAGCAGTTCAAGCTGAGCACCTTCTTGTTTCAAACTCGGATCGGCTTGGTTTTCTTTGATAAAATGTCTACCTCCAACAAGCACTGGAAGGATTATTTTTTCTTTTTGAGTTTTCCCGAGCCGCCACCTTTCCAAACCCAATGGAAAACTTCACTGCCGCCTCCCCCGACCTAAAAAGGTATAGAACTGAGCCCGCTTTTCTACACGCGGCTAACCTGCTGGCCGGGCTGAAGCTGGACATCCATAAGCTGCTGCCCGAAGGGATGCTGTATTTATTCGGCTTAAGCCCGATCCGAACACGGCTTCTGAACGACCCTGGTAAGAAAAAACTTTCTCTCCTTTTCTTTGGGTCCAACTAATTTCTTTTATCTTTCTTGCAGCTGAGACAATGATGAAAATCGGTGGTGCTCGGCATGCTGAAACGCAATGCTGCCAAGATAGAGGCGGTTGCAGCGCAGGAGGCGGAGAGACTCGGCATCACCCTGGTCGGCTCTCATGAAGGCGAGAGTGAAGAGGTGCAGACGGCGGGCGATGTGTCTGCCGCTCGAATGGTCACTACTGATGCAGTTGGAGAGACCGCTCCGTCGAGTACTTAACCAGCCACTCGGCCCGAGGAAGCCGAGTCTTCCGATGACGAACTACCGTTGGTTGGACGCAAACACCGCCGAACAGGCACACCAACCCGCTCGACCACTTCAGCCGTTCACGTGTCTGAGTAGATGGACGATCTTCCTCCACTGGCTCCAGCGACTGTGGAAGCGCTGTCTTCAGACCGGACCCCATTTCAAGGAGATTGGCCTTCCGACCCCGTAGCTGCTCAGCCTCTCAGCTCACTCCCTCCGGTTCCACGGGTAATCAGGCGATCTCTTATTCACTCTGAGTCGGTCGGCCAGTCCTTCGCCCCTTCAGCGTTTGCTCAGTCTGCGCCGAGCGGACGCAGGACAATCAAGGTCATCCTTCACCTACCGATGGAGGAATATCTACAGACGGCCGAGCGGCCGATGAGCCCCGAACACCAAATAACCATCCGGGGACCGCTGGCGAAGGTCTGGGAGGATGCCCGGGCGTGTGTTGGTTTGATGCCCCCGGGGCTGCTTGGCAACATCTATCTGCAACAAACCACCGGGGTAACTTTTATCACAATCCTTCATTTCTTCCTCTCTGTTCGGTATTGATTATTCCCCTTTTGACCTGGTTGCAGTATTGGGTGGAAAGTATAGCGGTATGCAACCGCTTGGCTCTCCTTGAAGAGGAGTTCAAAAAGCTCAAGGTCTCTGGTGGGGCTCCCCCTCAAGGCCCCCCTTACGCCGTGCTACAAGTGGAGCTTGACAAGACCAAGAAACTGCTAGAGGCCAAGCAGCACAAATCTTCATGCTTGCAAACTATGGTGGACCGGCTCGAGACCCAAGTGAAGACTTATGATAAAAAGATCGACTTGGCTACCTCCAAGAAGAATAGGGACGTCACTGACCTGGAGGCAAAGAATGTCGAGGCCCGAGCACTCGAGCAGAAGGTCAAGGAGTTAACTGATCTGCTCACCGCCGAGAAAGCGGGCCGCTCGGCGGAGGTGGTCGCTCTTCAGGGTGACCTGAAGACCTTTCAGGAGGCACTCAAGGCCTCCCGAGCCGCCCTAAAAGAATATCAGGAGGCCGAGCCGAGTCGATTTACTGTCATGCAGCAGAACTATATCCGCTCAGAGAAATTTGTTGAAAAAGCTTGCGCTTGGCTCGTCCATGCGTTCGAGTTGGCCATCACCCCCACGGCTGACTATCTAAAGACAAAGGGTCGTCTTCCCGAGGATTTCACTATTCCGGTCCGTGACCATGCCGAGCTTCTTACCATGATCCCTGATGAGATTTTTGGTTATCTCGAGTAAACTTGCTATTATGTGATGGTCGTTCAACCTATCTTACTGCATGTACTTGTCGCTCGACCTATTTTGATGAATGAACTTTTTTGGGCTTTCCCTTGCTTTGCTTGTTTCATCGTTGTGTATCCGAGCGAGCTATCTATTTCCTTGATCGCTATAAAATCCGTGAGAACCTCCTTTTGATATTCGAGCTACTGTTCGACAAGCGAGTACCAGACCACCCATTTTCCATTGGGCCTATGTCAGATTGAAGTGATGCCAAGGCATAAATTTATAGTCGTCGCTCGACAATCTTTAGGCCGGGGGTTTATAGGCGCCAGATCGACTCTAGAGTTTAACGTCGCCGCTTGACGGTCTTCAAGCCAGGGGGTTTATAGTCGCCGGTTCGACTCTATAGTTTAATGTTGCCGCTCGACGATCTTCAAGCCGGGGGGTTTATAGTTGCTAGCCCGACTCTAGAGTTTAACATCGCCACTCGACGGTCTTCAGGCCGGGGGGGTTTATAGTCGCCGGTCCGACTCTAGAGTTTAACGTCGCCGCTCGACGGTCTTCAAACCGAGGGGTTTATAGTCGCCAGTTCGACTCTAGAATTTAACGTCGGCGCTCGACGGTCTTTAGGCCGGGGGGTTTATAGTTGCCGGTCCGACTCTAGAGTTTAACATCGCCACTCGACGGTCTTCAGGTCGGGGGTTTATAGTCGCCGCTCGACGGTTTGATGGAGTGTAGCTGTTCGGCGCAAACCGGTTATACCCTTGAGTTTCATGAATTCCTTCCTGCGATCAAAGGATACCGAAGAACAGAAATACACTTAATGAATTATATTGGCGCACCTTTCAACCAGCTCGGTACGACTGGAGATAGTTAGCGCTCCATGGTCGATTTAGCTGTCGTCCGTCTTCGTCTTCAAGGTAATAGGTGCATGATCGTAGCTTTTCGACAACCTTGAAGGGCTCAGCCCAGGGAGCCTCCAGCTTGCTCACATCGCCGACCAACTTTACCTTCTTCCATACAAGGTCGTCGACCTGGAATGCCCTGGGAATTACTTGCCTGTTGTAATTCTGCTTCATTCTTTGCCAGTACGCTATTAGCCGGACGGCTGCTTTGGCTCGCGCTCGGTGTTACTCGCGTCGTACTGTTGCACCCGATCGGATTCTACTCCGACCTCTATGGGAACGACAGCCTCTCGTCCGTACACTAAGTGGAAAGACGTGACCCCCGTTCCCTCCTTAGGGGTAGTGCGAATCGCCCATAACACGCTTGGGAGTTCATCTGGCCAGCTGCCACCAACATGGTCGAGCCGAACTCGAAGAATCCGAAGGATCTCCCGATTGGCGACCTCGGCCTGCCCGTTGCCTTGCGGATAGGCTACAGAGGTGAAGTGTTGCTGAGTACCGTACCCCTCGCACCATTCTCGAAGCTGTTGTCCGATGAATTGCCGTCCATTGTCAGACACGAGCCGTCGTGGAATGCCGAACCGACATATTATGTGCTGCCAGATGAACTTCTTGACCATCTGCTCAGTTATTTTCGCCAATGGCTCGGCCTCGACCCATTTGGAGAAATAGTCCACCGCCATAAGTAAAAACTTCCGCTAACCGGTCGCCATCGGGAAATGTCCCACAATATCCATGCCCACTGGTCGAAAGGACAGAGCACTGTAGACGCCTTCATCTCCTCAGTGGGTCGGTGGGTGGAGTTGTGATATTTTTGACAGGAAAGGCAAGTGGCGACAGTCCGAGCGGCATCTTGCTGGAGGGTCGACCAAAAGTACCCGCCTAGCAGAATCTTCTTCGCTAATGAGCGGTCGCCCGGGTGTCCTCCATAAGACCCTTGATGTACTTCTCGTAGTATGTATTCCGCGTCCTCCGAGCTGACGCATTTTAGCAATGGTCGGGCGAAAGTCTTCTTGTAGAGCTGATCCCCGATGAGGGTGAACTGTCCGACTTTCCTTCTCAGCAACTGGACCTCTTCCCGATCGGATGGCGTAACTCCCGATCGTAAAAATTCCATTATGGTCGTCCACCAGTCGCTCGGAAACGTAAGACCCTCCATTCTGTCAATGTGAGCCACTAAGGCTACATGCTCAATCGTTTGTTGGATGATGATCGACGTTATTGAACTTGCAAGTTTGGTCAATTCATCTGCTGTCTGATTCTCCGCTCGGGGGATCTTCTGTATGACACTTCACAAAAGTTAGCTTTGAGCCTTTCAAAAGCTTCCGCGTAGAGCCTGAGTATGGGGTTCTTTATATCAAAGGATCCTAAGAGCTACTGAGCGGTAAGCTGAGAGTCTAAGTAGATCATTACTCGGCTCGCTCCCACATGCCGAGCGGCCTGCAATCCCACTATGAGGGCTTCATATTCTGCTTCGTTATTAGTTGCCTATAGTCCAGTCGGACAGACAAATACATCCGCTCTTCTTGAGGGGAGATCAATAGAATACCAATACCACTCCCGAGCTGAGTGGATGACCCATCCACATATACTCTCCATAGCTTTGGGCTCGGGATTCTGCACTTGATGAAGTCCGCCAGTGATTGCGCCTTAATGGTTGTGCGGGGTTGGTACTGGATATTGAATTCACTAAGCTCGATTGTCCACTTAATCAGCCGTCCGGACGCCTCCGGGTTGAGGAGAACTCTCCTTAGAGGGCTATTCGTCATGACGTTTATCGTGTGCACGAGGAAATAAGGTCGAAGCCTCCGAGCGGCGAGGACTAGCGCGAAGGCAAGCTTTTCGAGACCGGTGTAGCGGGACTCAGCATCCTTTAGAATGTGACTCAGGAAATACACGGGTTGTTATTCGCCGTCCTGTCGTACTAACGCCGAGCCTACAACATGCTCGGTCGAGGATAAGTAGATGCGGAGCGACTCGCCAATGTAGGGCTTAGCTAATATAGACAAAGAGTTTAGATAAACCTTTAATTCCTCAAATGCCTGGCCACATTCTCTGTCCCACTGGAATTTGGTGGCTCGACGCAGAATCTTGAAGAAAGGCAAGCTCCAATCGGTCGTTTCGGCGATGAACCTTGACAAGGTCGTTATCCGACCGGTAAGATGTTGCACTTCCCTAAAGTTTCTGGGAGGCGGCATGTCCTGCAGTGCCTTCACTTTGCTGAGATTCGTTTCTATGCCCCGCTCGGTAACGATGTATCCCAGAAAGTGACCGCTCCTTGCTCCGAATAGACACTTTTGGGGATTCAGCTTGACTCCGTACGTCCTTAGTGTCTGGAAGGTTTCTTCTATATCTGCACACATGTTGGCCACCCGGATTGATTTAATAAGTATGTCGTCAACATATACCTCTAAGTTTCGCCCGATCTACTTCCGGAACACCTTGTTCATGAGCCACTGGTATGTGGCACCGGCGTTCTTCAGTCCGAACGACATTACGTTGTAACAGTAGGTGTCGTCCGCCGTAATGAAGCTCACTTTCTTCTGATCCTCTTGGGCGAGCGGTACTTGGTGGTAACCCTGATAGGCATCCAGCATGCATATCAGCTCGCATCCAGCGGTTGAATCCACCATCTGGTCAATTCGGGGCAAAGGGTAAAAGTCTTTCGGGCACGCCTTATTCAGATCCCAGAAGTCGATACAGACCCTCCACTTATTGCTCGGCTTGGAGACCAGTACCATATTCGGGAGTCAGCTTGGGAACTACACCTCCCGTATGTGGCCAGCCTCCAAGAGCTTCTCCACTTCCGCTCGGATGATGACGTTCTGCTCCGCGCTGAAGTCCCGCTTCCTCTGCTTCACTGGCCGAGCGTCTGGACGGACGTGGAGCTCATGCTGCGTGACGCCTGGGCGAACACCGGGTAGCTCGTGAGTTGACCATGCAAAGACATCGTGATTGCGCCGCAGGCAACTGATTAGCTCTTCCTTCTGGTTCGTCTCTAAGTCGGAAGCGATGAACATGGTGGCTCCCGGTCTGCCATCCTGGATTTGCACCTCTTCCTTTTCTTCATAAACTAAAGACGGAGGCTTTTCGGTTATGGAGTTTACGTCAAGGCGCGACGCTTTCCAAGCGGACCTCGATTCAGCTTGGATCATCTCCACATAACAGCGCCAGGTGGCTAGCTGATCGCCGTAGACTTCTCCCACCTTGTCCTCGACAGGAAATTTGATATTTTAACAGAAGGTTGAGACGACTGCCTGGAACTTGTTGAGAGCCGGTCGCCCCAGTATCACATTGTAGGCGGAGGGGGCATCGACCACAATAAAGTTTGTGGTCCGCGTCCTCCGCAGCGGCTCCTCTCCGAGCGAGATGGCCAACCTGGTTTGCTCGACCGGCAGAACCTCATTGCCAATAAATCCGTACAGCGGGGTTGTCATAGGCAGCAACTCGGTTCGGTCAATTTGCAATTGATCGAACGCCTTCTTAAAAATAATATTGACCGAGCTACCTGTATCAATGAATATGTAGTGAATAGTATAGTTTGCTATTACCGCCCGGATGATGAGTGTGTCATCATGCAGTACTTCAATTCCTTCAAGGTCTCTGGGCCCGAAGCTTATCTCAGGGCCCTGTGCTTGCTCTTAACCGCAGCCTACTGCATGGATCCTTAGCTGCCGAGCGTGTGACTTTCTAGCCCGGTTTGAGTCACCCCCTGTTGGTCCACCAGCAATGATGCTAATCTCGCCCCGAGCAGTGTTGGTCCTGTTTTCTTCCTCCCGAGCGGACGGTCTCACTCGCTCCTGTGAGACTCGGGGATTGACCATCAGCTGATGCTGATGTTGCCGTTCGGGGGACTCCCTAGCCATCCGCCGCCCGTTACTCTGGTGTCGACGGCGTCGATCAGGCAAAGGTGATCGGCGTCGATAGCTTCTCAGTGCTAGGTGAGCAATCGGGTCGAGACTCCGACAATCGCGGGTGTTGTGGGTTGCCGACTGGTGAAGTGAACAAAACATGAGAGTCCATACCTTTCCTTTTTGCTTGGGTTGATCGTCTGCCACATGTTGGATAGCGTGTTGCCTCGTTTCCTGCTAAGGGCGCATTCCCTCAGCGCCGGGTCCTCTTGGCGGTTGATGGCTGGCCGGCGGCCTCCACTCGGCCGGGGCTGAAATCTCAGAGGGGCTTCTTTCCTCCTGGCCGCCTGAGCTTCTTCTACGTTGATAAATTCGTTTGCCTTCTTCAGCATGTGGTCGTAGTCACGGGACGACTTTCGGATAAGCGAGCGGAAGAAATCCCCATCGACTAAGCCCTGAGTGAAGGCATGCATCATTGTCTCGGATGAGACCATAGGGATATCCATGGTCGCCTGGTTGAAACGCTGGATGTAGGCTCGAAGGCTCTCTCTCGGCCCTTGTTTCCTGGAGAATAAGCTGACGCTGGTCTTTTGGTAGCGGCAGCTGCTGGCAAAGTGGTGGAGGACTGTCGCTCGGAATTCCTTGAAACTCCGAATTGATCCGTCCGGCATCCTCCGGAACCAGCGTTGTGAGGAGCCAGACAGGGTGGTGAGGAAGACCCTGCATTTGACTCCGCCAGTGTATTGTTGGAGAGTAGCGGCATTGTCGAACTTACCAAGATGGTCGTCCGGGTCAGTTGCGCCGCTGTACTCCCCGATCGGCAGTGGGGCGTAGTGCCTCGGGAGCAGGTCCTGCAAGATTGCTTCGGAATATTGGCAGTTAATCCGCTCGGGAGATGACTCGGTCTGAGGTGCCTTGCCCTTCTTAACATCCCGGGTGGGGGCTTCATCAGATGACCCTTGGTTGGCTTTGTTGGGATCCTACGTACTCGGCTAGAGAGGGGGGTGTGAATAGCCGCCCCAAATTGCTCGTTTCTTCCTACAATTCGTTAGCGCAGCGGAAAAATAAACTAGAAACGAAAGGAAGAATATCAAACCTTAACACAGCGATGTACGAGGTTCGGAGATGATCCTCCTACTCCTCGGCGTGTCCGTAAGGTGGACGAACCCAATCAATCCGTCGGTGGATGAGTCCCCGGAAAACCGGCTAATAAAAACTCCTTCTGGGTGGAGAAACCTCGCCACACTTGTTTGCAACAGCAAACAGGAGTACAAGTACAAAGAATAAGCAAGAAATACAATAAGAATACACAAGCACTCTACCAAACTTGCTTTCTCGTCGACTGGAGTCCGGATGAAGCAGCCTAACAGCAGCAGCTGTTCCAGTCGGGGAAGCTCACGCGAAGCTTTCGGAAGGAACTCAACAGAGCTCTTATCGCAGCCCACAAATCTTCAGCAGAAGAGAAGGAAAAAAAGAAGGAAGTCGAAGCACCAAAGCCTTGATCTCCTTTTATAACCTGCGAGCCTGCACAGTGAAGACAGAAGCCAGCGGAGAAGATGGAGCGACCCGTTGTGACTCAACGGTCGAATCGTGGACCGATCAGGCTCCACCCTGATCGGTCCAGGACCCTTCTGATCGGTCTGGGGACCGATCAGGCCCTGGGCTGATCGGTCCCTAGACCGATCAGAATGCTTCACAGAAAGTTGCCCAACTTTCTGTTCGTTTCCTGATCGGTCTGTGGACCGATCAGGCCACAGCTGGATCGGTCGTGGAGACCGATCAGGCTTCATGCTGATCGGTCCCCAGACCGATCAGGAAGCCCACGTAAGCCTTCTGTTTGTTATCTGATTGGTCACCAGACCGATCAGATACACAAACGTATCGCTGGATCGGTCTGCAGACCGATCCAGAGCTTGGTTTTTGCCCAAACCAAGTCCCAAGTCTCCCAAACCAACATCCGGTCAACCTTGACCTGTTGGTACATCATGCTTAGCATCCGGTCACTCCCTTGACCTGCTAAGACTCCTCACCAAGTGTCCGGTCAATCCCTTTGACCCACTTGGACTTTTCTCTTCGTGTCAAGTATCCGGTCACTCCCTTGACCTACTTGACCTTCTCAACACCAGATGTCCGATCATCCTTGATCCATCTGGATTTTTCCTTGCCCGGCTTCACTCACCAGGACTTTCACCTAGCTTCACTCACTAGGGTTTTCACACTGCCTAGCATCCCAGTTAGGACTTTCTCACTGCCTGACTTTACTCACAAGGACTTTCCAACTGCCTAACATCCCGGTTAGGACTTTCCCACTGCCTGGCTTCACTCACCAGGACTTTCCAACTGCCTAACATCCCAGTTAGGACTTTCTCACTGCCTGGCTTCACTCACCAGGACTTTCCACACTGCCTAACATCCCAGTTAGGACTTTCCCCGTGCCAAGTCTCCATACTTGGACTTTCCGCGTGCCAAGCTACCTGCTTAGACTTTTCCCCGTGCCAAGTCTCCGTACTTGGACTTTTCCAGTGCCAAGTCTCCATACTTGGACTTTTCACGAATCAGGTCAACCAGGTCAACCTTGACCTAAGGTTGCACCTACAATCTCCCAAACACTTATTCTTGTCAAACATCAAGAATACAACTCTCTTCTCGTCAAACATCGACATGCAACTCAACTAGGTCAACCTTGACCTAAGGTTGCACCGACAATCTTCCCAAGTCAAACATCAAAATACAACTCGAGTCAAGTCACCTCGAGTCGGGTCAACCAGGTCAACCTTGACCTAAGGTTGCACCAACAATCTCCCCCTTTTTGATGTTTGACAAAACCCATAATCAAGTTAGGTTAACCCGATAACCTAACTTAGATTTTCCAACCATCTTCCAATGTCCAATGTTCTTTCCTTGAACATTCTCTGGACATTCTCCCCTTAGGTTAACCCGATAACCTAACTTGGGTTCTCCAATAATTCTCCCCCTTTTTGACACACATCAAAAAGAATTCCAATGTTCTTCCTCGAACATTCCTTGACATTCTTCCCCTAGCTTAGGTTAACCCGATAACCTAACTTGGGTTCTCCAATAATTCTCCAATGAACACTCTCCCTTTTTTGACACACATCAAAAAGAAAAAGGAGAGTATCAAGGTCAAGAGTTTCTTCCTAATGAAAGTCTCATACCTTTCATTGAAACTCTTAATTTCCCCCTTGATACTAAACTCAACAATCAACTTAGTGATAATCCCATATCACTAATCCTCAAAAGTCTTAAGGAGTAAAAACTCCCCCTAAGAGTCAACTCCCCTTGACAATTAGGTAAAACTCCCCCTAAAGGTCAACTCCCCCTTGACCATTGCACCAACAATGTCTTGGAGAGTTTCAAACCTTTAGAAACCCGAAACTCTCTCCCAAAAACTGAAATTTCAGACACCTGCTGAAATTCAGAAATTTGCACGCACTGATCGGTCACCGGACCGATCAGCCCCTCTGGATCGGTCCGATCCACACAGACCTGGACCGATCAGACTCCCTTCTGATCGGTCCACAACTCTGATATCAGAAGTTTCTGATTTTTCTCCTTCCGAAATTCAGAAACCTCTAGAAAATCACAGAAAATTCGAAAAATTATGAAAATTTGAGGATACATTACTCATACCACATACTATCATGGAAAAATAGTTTTATCTGAAAATAACTTCCATTTTCAAATCTTGATACAAAGTTCAAAAACTTTGAAATAGTTCAAGTTTACCTCAACTTTGTATCAATTCGCTCAATGCTATCACTAGAAAAGTTTCATCAAGGTTTTTCAAATCAATTTTGAAATGATTTTAAACCCTTTAATTTAGGACCACAATCTTTGGGCTATATGTACATGACTTGTACATAAGCTTTCCCTATGATCCCCGATTTCTTGAATTAGGCTCATCTAGGTACAAGAACTATGCACCTTGATCCTAACTCATGATCCTAATATCTCACACACATCTAAAGTGTATCAAACACATCCAAGTTAATTTTGATGTGAGATATGGGTTTAGGTCATCTTAGGCTAAGTTCTCATGCATTTTCTAAACACCAATTTGATCTCAATATCAAATTGTGTTTGTCCTCAAATCAATTTCATTGATTATAATGCAAGAGATGATGACATGGCATAAAATGATATCATAATTAAAAACATGTGCCAATGTCATGATGTCATGGCATAAAGTTTGAAAACTTAAATAAAGCATGACATATAAATAACCTAATCATTATCATGACATTTCAAATGATCATAAATTAAATATGATGTCATGACATGGCATATGACAAACAATCATGGTAAGTTAGCACAAATGAAATACCTAGATTACCTATCTAAGTATCCTTAATCACTTAGCTAATTTAACATCTAATCCTAGATTGCCCTTATATCCCTAAGAGAAACCAAAATCCCAATTATGGTATTTCTCTAGGTTTTCCTCAAATTGTGCCACTTAAGATTAAAAATGATATTTCCACCATTAGGCACATTTAGCTCTTCAAGGAGTAACTAGTAATTCTATTTCATTTTCAAAGGTTAACAAAACCTTGAAAATGCTCCTTGAGTGTCAATTTCCTCAAAGTTGGGCTAACTACCCTTCTAAGCGGAGTTGACACTCTCTAACCCATCTATGAGGTAGAGAGGATGCTCCTAGGAACCCAATATCTATGTGAGCTCATTGGGTTCACTAAATATTCACTAGGGATGACTTCCCTAGCAACCCTCCTAATGACCCTCTTAGGCTTTGAAGCCTTGGTCATTTGGGACTCATCAAGATCAACTCTAGGGGTGACTCCCCTTGTGACCTTGGTGGTGGTCTTCCTAGCCCTAGGCTTTGTTCCATAATCGAATGGAACACTATGATAAGTGGGCTTGACCACTTGGGACTTAGGTTTGTGACCCAAACCTTTCTTGTCCTTGGACTTGGGTTTTTGACTCTTAAACCCTAGAGATGACTTCTCCATGTTTTTAAGAGCCTTTTCTAAATTATCAAGTCTTGACCTCAAGACTTGATTTTCCCTCTCTAATACCTCAAGTGTTAATTTGTCATTTTCTCTTGAGATATTCCTAGGCATGTGTCTAGTCTTCTTGGGATTTCTACCTAGGTTTTCCTTAGCCTTAGATGAGTTAATCCTAGAGTTGGCCTTCCTAGTATTATCCTTATCTAAGTTAACATGTTTAGCACCTAAACACATGTATTGATTTCTAAGGTTAACATGCTTATCATTCTTGACAATTGCAATAAGACTACTAGCATGTATCTTATTAGAAGTGCAAGAATGAACCTTAGAGGATACCTTAGGGTTTGCCTTCGCTCCCCCTTTACACGTGCTTGGTCTTTTGTCCTTGTGAGATTGCCTCCCCCTTGGACATTGACTCCTATAGTGTCCTCGTTGCTTGCATTGGAAGCACACCACGTGCTCCTTGCCCTTGCGTTTTGGGACTCCGACTTCCTTGATCTTTGGCGCCGGTGGAGTCTTCTTAGTCTTCTTTGGATATTTACTCTTGTAATGTCCAAATTCCCTACACTCAAAACACATTATATGCATTTTACTTGAACTTAAAGTGTTTGAGTTACCTAGGGTCGAGGATGGATGGATGCTCTCTTCTTCATCCCTCCCGGAGGTAGAAGCTTCTTCTTCGTGCTCCGATCTTGAAGAAGAACTCACCTCCTCTTCTTCTTTAGATGTTGAGTAGCCCTCAACTTCTAATTCCTCACCTCCACGATGTGAGCTACTTGGCTCACTAGGCTCCTCTTCATGGCTTGAAGTGGGGCTCTCCTCATGGAGTTTGGCCAAGTTGTTCCACAACTCCTTGGCATTATTGTATTCACCTATCCTACACAACACATCATTAGGTAAAGAGAATTCAATGATTTTCGTTACCTCATCATTGATGGTTGATTGGTGGATTTGCTCCTTCGTCCACTTCTTCTTCTCCAAAAGTTCTCCTTCTTTATCCAATGGAGGAGTAAAATCTAATTGCACACACCTCCAATTCTCAAGATTAGTCATAAGAAAATATTTCATTCTTACCTTCCAAAACGCGAAGTCGTCGCGATCGTAGAAGGGTGGAATCGTGATGTCCTCTCCGAGTTGATCCATCTCTAGCTTGTGCTCCCTCGGGTGTTAATCTGGCGAAGAGCGACCTGGCTCTGATACCACTTGTTGGGATCCTACGTACTCGGCTAGAGAGGGGGGTGTGAATAGCCGCCCCAAATTGCTCGTTTCTTCCTACAATTCGTTAGCGCAGCGGAAAAATAAACTAGAAACGAAAGGAAGAATATCAAACCTTAACACAGCGATGTACGAGGTTCGGAGATGATGCTCCTACTCCTCGGCGTGTCCGTAAGGTGGACGAACCCAATCAATCCGTCGGTGGATGAGTCCCCGGAAAACCGGCTAATAAAAACTCTTTCTGGGTGGAGAAACCTTGCCACACTTGTTTGCAACAGCAAACAGGAGTACAAGTACAAAGAATAAGCAAGAAATACAATAAGAATACACAAGCACTCTACCAAACTTGCTTTCTCGTCGACTGGAGTCCGGATGAAGCAGCTTAAAAACCCTAACAGCAGCACTGCTCCAATCGAAGCTCACGCGAAGCTTTCGGAAGGAACTCAACAGAGCTCTTATCGCAGCCCACAAATCTTCAGCAGAAGAGAAGAAAGAAGGAAGTCACCAAAGCCTTGATCTCCTTTTATAACCGCGAGCCCGCACAGCGAAGACAAGCCAGCGGAGAAGATGGAGCGACCCGTTGTGACTCAACGGTCGAATCGTGGACCGATCAGGCTCCACCATCGATCCAGACCCTTCATCGGTCTAGGGGCCGATCAGTCAGCCTGATCGGTCCCTAGACCGATCAGATTGCTCCACGGAAAGTTGCCCAACTGTCTTTCTGATCGGTCCGTGGACCGATCAAAAGACTGGTAACAACATCCTGATCGGTCAGTGATCGTCCCGATCGGTCGTGGAGACCGATCGATTATGCCGATCGGTCCCCGACCGTCGAAGCTCACTGCGCTTTGCCTTTTTGTTATCCGATCGGTCACGGATCGATCGGATACACAACGATCATGGATCGGTCTGCAGACCGATCCGCAGCTTGGTTTTGCCCAAACCAAGTCCCAAATCTTCCAAACCAATATCCGGTCAACCTTGACCTATTGGTACATCATGCTTAGCATCCGGTCACTCCCTTGACCTGCTAAGACTCCTCACCAAGTGTCCGGTCAATCCCTTTGACCCACTTGGACTTTTCTCTTCGTGTCAAGTATCCGGTCACTCCCTTGACCTACTTGACCTTCTCAACACCGGATGTCCGATCATCCTTGATCCATCTAGATTTTCCCTTGCCCGGCTTCACTCACCGTGACTTTCACCTAGCTTCACTCACTAGGTTTTACATCCCTAGCATCCCGCTGGACTTTCCCTGCCCGGCTTTACTCACCAGGACTTTCCAACTGCCTAACATCCCAGTTAGGACTTTCCCACTGCCTGGCTTCACTCACCAGGACTTTCCAACTGCCTAACATCCCAGTTAGGACTTTCTCACTGCCTGGCTTCACTCACCAGGACTTTCCACACTGCCTAACATCCCAGTTAGGACTTTCCCCGTGCCAAGTCTCCATACTTGGACTTTCCGCGTGCCAAGCTACCTGCTTGGACTTTTCCCCGTGCCAAGTCTCCGTACTTGGACTTTTCCAGTGCCAAGTCTCCATACTTGGACTTTTCACGAATCAGGTCAACCAGGTCAACCTTGACCTAAGGTTGCACCTACAATCTCCCAAACACCTATTCTTGTCAAACATCAAGAATACAACTCTCTTCTCGTCAAACATCGACATGCAACTCAACTAGGTCAACCTTGACCTAAGGTTGCACCGACAATCTTCCCAAGTCAAACATCAAAATACAACTCGAGTCAAGTCACCTCGAGTCGGGTCAACCAGGTCAACCTTGACCTAAGGTTGCACCAACAGGCTTGAGCTAACTCGGACGGGGTCTGGAGAGGTCGCCTCCTGCGCCATCCGTTCGGCTAACGCTTTTTGCTGATGCTCCACTATCTTTGCCGCTCGCGCCTGGATGAGCGCGTCGATTTCTTCGGGAGAGAGCGCCACGGTGTGTGAACGCCCAACTTCCTCCATCTTCTCGGCTTGTATTCAGGTGTGTTCTCACAGACGATGCCAAATTGATCTTGTCCGAGTGTCGAGTCGACGGTCGCTGGGGACGTGGCGCTCGCTGCTATCTTCAGATGACCTCCCAGATGACGTGGACCTCCGGTGAACCTGCAACAAAGCCAAGCCGGGAAGGGGTTCCCGGCGACGACCCTCCGATGCTCAAGTCAGGCACCGGCGGAATAAAGTGGAAGCAGAGTAACGAGACTGTAGCTACAGTGGAGAATCGTGCATACCTCCGTTGAAGTCTAAGGATCCTCATATAGGATCCGGGGGTCGTGTGCACGCTCCTCAAAGCATACCTCAAAATGGACATGTCAGAAAAGTGTGTCTGACATCATACCGCAACCATCCGAGCATATCTCTGACATGACAGTGGAAACTTTCACCGTACGATCTTTTGTCCGGTCTGGTCGCCGACCATGCTATCTGTCGGCGACGCATGTCTCGAGAAGGATATCGCCAGCTGTCCATTTTGTCCTCTTCTTTCTCGTCTGTTATTAGGCCTAGCGAGTGAGCTACTCGGTCGCATACTCGGACGGGCATGCAGCCTTAGTTGTTAGATAGCTCGGCCGAGCGGACATGCCGCTTAGTGAATCGACTCTTTCATACAAGAACCCCTGAGCATTGGAAACCCGCCCTGCAATCGAGCTGTCTTCGCGTCGGCCGGGGCGCTATCACGGCCGATCGACGAGGTGATTTCCCCCGCTCGGCAAGAACATTGGGCTGCCCCTCTTGACTCTGACTTCCACGTGTTATTGACCACTATACGGTCGGACCCTCTTCTTCATCACCGGATCAACCATTAATGGTCCTCTTACTACGTTACTCATTCAGATATGTTGTTTGGTAGGTCAACTACCTGAAATATGGGCTTATGATTCATGGAGTACCCCTGAAACTTTAGATTTTGGTATTCAGGAGCTTGAACATCCCATGATAACAGAAAATGAATGAAATTCCCTTACCACGCAGAAGTTCTGAAATAGGAACAGATTGGGCGGAATCTGGGTATCACAATTCAAAATTTTTAAATTTCATCTTTTGGTGGTCTCTTGTTACCGAGTAGGAAAATATAGAGATCCTTAGTCCTAATACGGAGTTAGCTAAAACTCAATCTTATTTGTCTTCCCTGCCAACATCATATTGATTTTTGTTGGTGAAAATATTGATTGAAACTCATTAACAAAAGGTTTGCTTTGAAAATTCTGATGGTTCTAAACAATAACAGAACCATGTTAAGAAAAGCATGATGTCGATACAATTTGGCCTTTCCCATCTATTTTCTCTTGTTTCTGTGTAGATGATATGTATATAAATGTTGAGGATGACATTTTTCATCTATCTATTTTCTTCTTGTTGTTTGATGTTATGCATTTTCTTATAGTAGTGCTGATTTGGGATATGTGTGGAACATATAGATTCTATTTTTTTTTGTCGCTTAGAGCAAATGCAATGTCACAATTTGTAAGATGATTTACACGTGGATGATGTCACGCTATCTGATTGAAGTGCAATAGTTTTGATAACTTAATTTAAGATAGATTCCTTTTGATGTTTTTTGGTGGAGAAGAATTGTTATTAAAGGTTGTATATGTTTTGGGGAATGAAGAAAGTTGTATGTTAATATTTTGGAATGAAATATGAATATTATGTATTGATTTGCTAATGTAATAAATTAGTTTTGTGAAGTGAAATGTGAATTGATTTGATATTACATTTGGTTTTGGAAATCCTGGTATATGATAGGATCATTTTTAAATTAGTTCAAATTCAATATTAGGAGCTTGTTTTTAATCGTTCATAAAACTAGTGCTAAATTTATAGGATTGGTTTCAATCGCTTTTAAAACCAAGCTTCTTAATCGGTTAACAACCGCTTTCATAGATAGACAATCATCAAAAGTGGTTCATCACCGCTTTAAAAGACCAACTTTCTGCAAAGGTTACTGATAATGAACGTCTGCAACTCACTCAAATCAATTTAATAATTTATATTCAACCGAACCCCTTAATCTACACTAAGGTAGTATCATAGAGAACGGAGTCATCTCTCACGTGGAACTTATGACAGGACGTTTATTTTCAGACAAAATCAAACCAAAGAGTTTTTGTTTTGGGGTTTATTTTCTAACCCTAATACAATAAATGAAAGTCCTATTTTACCATCAATAATGAACCCATAATGCAATGTCACTCTATACTACAGATAACATCATCAACAGAAATGATAAACAAGCATGAATTGAAACTAAAATCTTATGTAACTATCAAAGACAAATCTGCACTGCATTGTCACCCTATGACACAAGCACATCTATCCATAGACATAACATAAAAAACATAACAAATAGCACAAACATGCATAAGGGAAAAATAATAGTAAAACAAGTGCAATTGAACTAAACGAACTTAACAATGATTAAACAAAATCTAACTATACATAATTGATTAACCTACTCCACATTATCGCTCTATGATACAAGTTTAGCAATCATGCATAAATTAAACCAAACAAAGTTAACAAAACCTAACAAAGTGCAAGACTCAGTCTAACATGGATAAGAACATAACATTTAAATCAAACAAGAAAGTAAATTAAAATAACCAAACCCAATGTTCCACGATCAACTCCAATCAACTACTCTTGAAGGGCCCGGAGATGGAACCACCACTGACTACTCCGGGCCTACCTGCGAGCATCCGGTCATCCTGACCTACTCCGGGCCCACCCTCAACTTCGTTCAAGGTCACCCCACATGGTATCTGGTTCATACCATGGCTCTGATACCATTGTTATCATGGAGGTTACAAACCCCATTTCCATTTAATGTGGCTGACCACATTAATTGTAAAGGAGTTACAATTGTGACCGGGCACTCAAAATGAAAGGGAATGAATTTTTCATTCAATGGTATTCATTCTATCTTCTTCCTCCTAGAGCTCTTGCTTCTCTCCCTCTCATCCTACCTTGGCCGAACCTTACCAAGGTGCTAGCACACCTTTGTGTTAGGCTTCTCCACCTAGTTTGTTCGTGTGGATATTTCTAGAAGATTGTCTACTTTGACAATCTTGAGATCCGGCACCTTGGACGAGTGGGATTCGCGAAGGGCACACATCTAAGGGTAAAGGCTCTTCTCCTAATGTAGATCTAGGCTTTAGTAAACTTGTACTCGTATTTTTGTTTTATTTTACTTCGCACGGATCCGGTGACTTCAGGTTTCGGGGTTTCTGCGACGCGAAAAAACGATTTTCGCGGTCCGAAAAACCCAACAGCGGTGGACAGCACACAGATGTTGGTGGCGCTTGCTTCGACAACGACAGCGAACCACGGCAAGCTTGGCTAGATCGGATGTAGTCGGAGGCAGAGACAACACTGTGGAAACTTGTCTCCGACATATGAAGGTGGGCTGCTGGAGCTGATTCAGTTGCTTCCTGCCTTTGCAACCACTCTAGCAGGGGCACTTGAAGCTCGATGGTGGACTGTGAATGGTGGACTGCCGCCGGAGAAAAGGAGATGAAACTCACCGCCGCCGCCAGAAGAACCCTCTGCCCATCCGAACCACGGGAAGCTGAGAATCTCGGGAGGACGCCGGAAGGTGGAGGACACACCGGAGAACCACTCCGATGGGGTGAAGATGATCGGACCTTGTTGCCGCCGCCACTTCTTCAATCCCGAGCCCTTGCAACCACTCCGGCAGAATCAACAAGAAAGCCACGAGAGAAGGGGAAACGCCGGAAAACCTCTCCGGCGAGTTGAGCTTGATCGGAGATATCGTCTCCGTCGCTCGCAGCCGCACGAATCGCTACCGTCCGTCGTCGCTTGGAGAAGATCGGGAGAGAAGAGGGACGGGGGCGTCGGGAGAGAGCAAGTGATGCGAACAGCAATGAAGGAGAAAACCCGAGCACCCTTTTGCTTTAATCGGAAATCACCCCTTTAAACAACCAAGTCAACCGGTTCCAATTGAACCAAATGTTACACTATTAAGCACGCCCATTGAACCGGATATCTGAACCGAACTGGTCCGGTTCATTTGCAATAGAGTAAGGGTTCCTCTTTGGGCTTTTGAATTGGGCTTCTAAAATTTAGCTTAAAATTGATTCCTCTTATTTTGATATTCTTTAAACATCCAACAATTGAATCGGACCATAAATTGGACCGCTTTGAATTGAATCAGTGTTCTTCTCCTCGATTCATTATTGTCTCCCTCAATTTCTATCAAATACAATATAATCAAATAATATCCATAAAATATTTATGAATAGAAATGAAGATTAATAAAGATTCAAACTCATGAAACACATTAATAGAACATATTTGGATATATAAGAGGAGGAAAATATCAATAAATAATACTAAAATAACATGTCCAAAGGTTGGTTATCAGTTACCGACTACTTCTATAAAACACATTCATGAGCATTCCATCATCGTTTCTACAAGTCATCTTTCTAAATAGGTTCCAAACTACTTCTATAACTTGTCTTTCTAAATCAGTTATTAACTGCTACTAAAGGTATGCATCAGAAGTAGTTGATGGTTTAAACCACTGATTAATTTTATCGCTTTGATTGCCATTAGCACCGCCAACACTGCAATGGTTGGAAAACGGGCGCAATAAATTTAGCAAGGATTAATAAACATAGCTATAGGTCTTTTAAAACAGCCTCTAAAACCTTTTTTTTATAGTGTTAGTTTTGATTACTGTAATAGTACGATAGTGGAATTGGAGTAACTCTATTTGTAGGGTTTTACGTCAATTAGTCTATACATCCCATCAATTGACCAATACTCCTATTTTAATCTTATAAAAGTTGAATTATCATCTTATCCGATATCCAATTTATCTCAACATATCAAGACTTCCTTTGCCTACAGACATTCAATCAACCTTGACCTGTCGAGACTTTTCGTTCCTAGCATTTAGTCAACTTTGACCTACTGGGACTTCCTCGTTGTCTAGCATTTGGTCAACCTTGGTCTGCTAGGACTTCAAGTCTCATGTCAACTCCCTGTTAGACTTTCGACCACCAAGTGTCCATTCAACCGTGATCCACTTGAACTTCCTTGTTGCCTAGCATCTGGTCAACCTTGACCTGTTGGAACTTCACGTCTCATGTCAACTCCCTGTTGGACTTTCAACCGCTAAGTGTTCGTTCAACCGTGACCCAATTGGACTTTCTTCTTGTGTCAACTCTATATTGAACTTCCTACCGCCAAGCATTCGGTCACTCATAACTCATTTGGACTTCTCACTTGTCAACTCCCTATTGGACTTTCGATCACTAAATGTTCGATCAACCGTGATCTACTTGGACTTTTTGTCTCATGTCAACTCCATGTTGGACTTCCGATCATCAAGTGTTCGATCAACCGTGGCCCACTTGGCAACGATATATTCAGCCGAGCCATGCTTTCACGATGTCTTTGCTCGTGCAAGGACGCTCCCTATCCGAGATAGGTTGGACTATCTATCTTGATTTTGATGATAGATAATGCACTTTCTGCCGACAAGGGGAGAAGACACTAGATCATGTGATGTTTTAGATGTGAGCAAATCAATTAGCTCTACGAGGAGGGTTAGAGTATGGTTACAGATGCGATCCGAGATGCCCACTTACTGACGAATGCTGCGGATTTTCAAGCCCCTGTACCAAGGCACATCCATCTTGATGAGGGTCTGTCACCTTGCAATGTTAGCCATGGTTCCCCATGTTTGGATGGCAAGGAACTGCAACATATCTGAGGGAGTACGCCTTGATGCAGAGTTGGTCTTCAGAAGATACAAATCCATGTCTACCGGTCTCTAGACATCTACTAAGATCTAACATTCTAGGTATGAGTGACATTTTAGGGGGAAAAAACTTGGAAATATCCTTATACCTGATACCTCATTGGGCATGAGTTGATTCTTTTGCACATTGCGTAGGTTTCCTTTTGAAAGCATGTATTTTGATATGCATACATTTTGATAGTTGTATGGTTTGAGATTAGCAAGCATACATTTTGATACGGACAAGAGTTGTGAACACATCATACCAAATAGAGACCGAGAGCATTAATTTAGATATCGTCATAGGTTTGGCCTCAATAGCCTCATGTCAAATTTAAGAGCATGCATCTTGCATCGATATGGGGTTTGTATCTAACAGAGTTCCAGCAGAGATTTATAGCACCTCGGGCACCTACTTAGACATGATATCCCATCAGTAGACATGAGTAGTTGATTTAGGCCATAGTATCTAAGTCCACATCAGATACTATCATCCATTCAAACCATTGCCTTGGGGTTCTGTCGAGCTCTATCGTCTAAGTGGTTAGTGAAGAAAGCCTTCAGCCTTCTCAGGAGTTTACTGTTGAATTTTAAATGTTGAGAAAAATTAGCCAGATTTTTAGACCCTAAAAACTATTTTTTAAATTTTTATTTTTTAAAAAATAAACTTATATATTTATTATGTTTAAAATAATAATATTTTGTACATGAAGATTTTTACCCTATTGCGATTAATTATGTGCTCTTAAAAACGTTCAAGAATTTTCGAAACCTTAAAATAATTTTTAAATTATTTTTCCAAATCATTGGATTAATTAAATAAAAATTTCTTTCTTGAAAAATTAATTTCGTTAAAAAGGTAGATTACTGGTAATTCCGTTTCACATCGTTACAAAAAGTTTTAAGATTTTTCTATTTTTTTTTATTTTATCCCTATTTTTATGTGATAAAAAAGGAAGAGTAATTATTTAATTTATGGAAGTAATTACTAAACTATTAAAAATTAATATTACTTGCATTTCTTTCATAAGTAATATTTAATATTCATGTTATAACTATTTTTTTAATTTTCTTTATTTACCCTAATCTTAACTTGAGTTGATGCACATCAAAAAGAGAGAGATTGTAAATATCCCGGACTGATTTTGATGTGATCAATAAAGTTAAGTTGAGTTCTGTTTATTTTTGATACCTTGTGTTTAAGTGTGCAGGAATTTAGAAACACAAGAAGTCAAGCAGAAGGATGACACCAGAATTTAGTCGACGGGATTGGTGCATCCGAGGTATGAGAAGCAACGGAAGAGTAAACTGGTAGAGCGAGAATGACGTACACGACAATTTGAGGGACGAGAAGCTTTTCGAGGAGAAGATCGGAGTTGGATTCGAGTGAATTCAACTCCGGACGATCGGAAACATCACCCACAAATGCAAAAGTTCAGAAAAGGTCAACTCAGAGGTTGATCTTGGAATGAAGAGTTCTCCCTTGAAGACCCGAGACGCCTCGGTTGGTCTAGATTGCCTCGACCGCAGAAAGGTGCGGAGGTGCCTCCACCGACTAGAGGCGGCGCAGTTGAAAAGGCAAGGAGACGCCTCAAGGAATGGAGGTGCCTCCGCGCAAAACTCAACCACAACAACGACTAATTACAGAAGGTGCCTTAGTGGAACGGAGGCACCTCTATGCGTCCAGAGTCGTTAAACAGATCAACATTGATCGGATAGATTTTGCGAAGTTGGAGGCACCTTTGTCAACGCCTCGAATGCCATGTCAGCCAACAGTAAAAAAATGTTCTTAGCACTATAAAAATTGGGGATGTCCTTTAGCTTAAACACAACACTTGTCTATGATTTTCAAATCTATTTTTTCTACTTTATGAGCTATAAACCATTGTATGAGGCTTCTCCGCCTTTGACTTTATCGAAGAAGAAGATTCTTACTAGTGTTTACTTTTATCTTGGATTAGCAATCTCTCTGATTGTAAACCAAATAAATCGGTAGTCTTGTATTTCTCTTTTATGTATTTATTTTATCTTAATTTACAATTGTCTGTTAACTAAAAGCCAAAGTTCGAGAAAGGTACAACTTATTTTCAGGACAATTGACCCCCTCTTGTCGGCCTACACAAGACCAACACAAACTATCAGGTGTCGATTGTCGAGTCCGACTGTAGAGTCTTGAGTGTCGAATCTGTTGGACCCCGTGGTAGTTTTGATGTGATCAACCAAGTTGGTTAGGTCCTGCTGTGTTTGATCCCTGTGTCTGAGTGTGCAGGAGCTTAGGAACACAGGAAGTCGAGCGGAAGACGCAGCTAGCGAGAAGGACGGCACGGGAAGGGAGCCGACGGGCTCGGTGCGTCCGAAGGACGAGAGAGCTGCGGAAGAGTACTCCGGTGGGCGTGAAGAGCGTGCGCGGCGTTCGAGGGACGTTAAGCCGGGACGGAAGGCTGCTCGAGGAGAAGGCCGGGAATTGGGTTCGGGTGAGCCCTATTCCGGTTGGTCGCAATCACCCAAAAGAACGGAGCTTCGGAAGCTAAAGAGGAGAAGAAAAGAAGACAAAAGAGGCTGAAATTACTGTAGCAGAAATTATTGTAACAGTAACCTTGAAGGTGCCTTAAACACATTGAAGGCGCCTTGAACACATTGAAGGCGCCTTGAATGATTGTTTAAGGCGCCTTGAGCAGTCTAGTTTGACCGTTTGCGCTGCGGATAAAGTTTTATCCGCAGATCGAGTTGGAGGCGCCTTAAACCTTGTTGGAGGCGCCTTGGACCCTCGAGATAGACTTTCCAGGAGCTATAAAAAGGCCCCTGAAGCTAGGAATTCAACAACAACTCAAGCAATCATTGTGTAGTCATTCCTAGCAATAGTTCTAAGCTTCCAAAGTGTAAAAGGCTTCTCCGCCTTCAGCAAAGGAGATTTTTCTACTGAGCTTTTTCTTACTGCCCTAGATTAACAACCTCCTTGGTTGTAATCAGGTTAAATCCTGTTTTCTACTTAATTTCTATTTCCTTGCTTAGTTTAATTTTATTTCTGCCTTTACTTATTTACTATTGCATTAATTGAGTTGAAATCCGAGGAGGGTATTTTTATTTTGTGTTTTCAGCAATTCACCCCCCTCTTGCCGGCTTCCGCTGCACCAACAAGTGGTATCAGAGTCTGATCGCCTCAGAAGGACTAACCGCCAACTGAAGCACTACGATCAAGACGATGGCCGGAGCGAACATCCATCCCCCGAAGTTCGACGGAGACTTCGCCACATGGAAGCGCAAAATGGAGGTATTTTTTAAAACAGACTTTGATATTTTAATTACTATGAAATATGGTTTTGCAGCTCCTAAAGACAAAGAAGAAAACACGTGGAGCAAAAAGGAGCAAGCAGATTTCGTCGCCAACGGAAAGGCTGAGTTCCACCTACTCAGCGTTCTGCCGCCGCAGGAGGTAAACCGGATCGGAAGCTACAACTCCGCGAAAGATCTCTGGGAAAAATTCCCGGAACTTCACGAAGGTACCTCCGAAGCGAAGCTAGCAAAGCGCGACATCCTCCGGAACCAGTTGACGAACCTCCGGATGAACCAAGGTGAGAAGGTAGCGCAACTCCAAGCGAGAATCAAGGAGCTGATAATGCAACTAACGAACCTTGGAGAAGAGGTAACCAACCGGGACTCTATCCGGTACGCGCTCAATGCCTTCCCGAGAACTCCAGAGTGGGCCTCCTTAGTAGATGCATACTACATCTCTAAAGACCTCGAGGTAAGTACGTTAGAACAGTTATTTTTGACTTTTGAACTTCACGAATCTCGAGTTTCAGAGCCAAATGGAGTAGAGAAGACCGGTCAGAACATAGCTCTAAAGGCAAAAGTAATCGGTTCTGACTCCGAAGCCTCGGGCGATGAATCCGAAGCAGCACTACTGGTAAAACGGTTCAATAAGTTTTTTAATTCTAATAAATTTAGACCGCAGAAAAAGAGGCATCAACAAAGAAAAAGGACGGTTCGCTGCTACAACTGCAACGAAGAAGGGCACATCAAGGATGACTGCCCGAAATTAAAGAGAAAGGAGAAAGAAAGGGAAAAATCAAAAAGCAAGAAACCAGAATCCTCCAAGCACAAGAACCTGAAGGCTACTTGGTCAGATTCATCATCCTCCGAGTCAGACATCGAAGAATTCTCGAGACTAGCACTGATGGCCAACCATCAGCTAGAAGAAACGTCTAGCTCAGAAATGAGCATAGATGAAGGGGGAGGAACATCAGAAGGAGAAAGCAATGATGAAGGGGGAGCATCGCAAGATGAGGTAAGTAAGGTACGTGCCCTAAACTCTAAACAGTCTTTTGAGTTTATTAAAGCTTTGTCTAAAGAATTAGATCAATTAGAAAAAGAAAATAAAAATTTGAAATCTGAAAATAAAAATCTAAAATTAGAAATTGAGAAATTAAGAAATAGTACATGTTTAAATAGATTTCCAAATTCAAAAATTAAAGTTTATGGAAAATTGAATTGGTATATAAGAAAGCATCAAGGTCAACTTAGAAAAATACTAAGAAACTATGTACCCCCTAGATTGTTGAATAATCCTGTAGGAAGGAACCTCTATTGGGTTCCAAAATCCGTGCTTAATTAATTTTTCAAAAAATTAAAAGCTTAAAGTGAGAAAATTAAACATTGAAATTCTTTATGGAAGCTTTGTCTAAGGAAGTGGTTGTTGCTCCAATAACCAAGAAGGCCTAGTGCCTCGCCACGACCTGGAAGCTGAAATATTGAAATGAAAGGTTTAATTAACTTTCTGAAAAAGCATTTTAAAATTAGAATTAAATAATGCTTTGAAAGTTTAATCAAATATTTTTGAAAATGTTGTTTATAAATTCATTTTTAGAAATATTTTTTTCTTGAAAAATTCTAAAGACTTAATTTGCTTTTTGACTTGAATTTTTTTTAAAATCCTTAGAATTTTTTTTAGTTAGAAATTTTCTTCTGGAAAATTCTATACATTTCACTTAACTTAGGTTATTTTTTTAACCCCATTTTTGCTGTGATCAAAGGGGGAGAGAAAAATACAAGTTTAGGGGGAGTTAGAAAATTTTGAAATTTCTGTTATTATAAAAAGTATTGCAATTTTACTAAATGCAAAAAATTATGCTTAACTTGTTAGTTTAGTAATTTTTTCTTTAAAATTACTTTTTATGTCTATTTTAACCCTAACTCGAACTTGGGTTGATGCACATCAAAAAGGGGGAGATTGTTGGACCCCGTGGTAGTTTTGATGTGATCAACCAAGTTGGTTAGGTCCTGCTGTGTTTGATCCCTGTGTCTGAGTGTGCAGGAGCTTAGGAACACAGGAAGTCGAGCGGAAGACGCGAGAAGGACGGCACGGAAGGGAGCCGACGGGCTCGGTGCGTCCAAGGAACGAGGTGCTGAGGATCGGTGGGCGTGAAGAGCGCGCGGCGTTCGAGGGACGTTGTCGGGACGGAAGGCTGGAGAAGGCCGGGAATTGGGTTGGGTGAGCCCTATTCGGTTGGTCGTAATCACCCAAAAGAACAGAGCTTCTAAGCTAAAGAGGAGAAGAAAGAAGACAAAGAGGTGAAATTATCAGAAAGGGTAAATTATCAGAAGGCGCCTTAAACACATCAAGGCGCCTTGAACACATCAAGGCGCCTTGAATGATTGTTTAAGGCGCCTTGAGCAGTCCAGTTTGACCGTTTGCGCTGCGGATAAAGTTTTATCCGCAGATCGAGTTGGAGGCGCCTTAAACCTTGTTGGAGGCGCCTTGGACCCTCGAGATAGACTTTCCAGAAGCTATAAAAAGGCCCCTGGAGCTAGGAATTCAACAACAACTCAAGCAATCATTGTGTAGCCATTCCTAGCAATAATTCTAAGCTTCCAAAGTGTAAAAGGCTTCTCCGCCTTCAGCAAAGGAGATTTTTCTACTGAGCTTTTTCTTACTGCCCTGGATTAACAACCTCCTTGGTTGTAACCAGGTTAAATCCTGTTTTCTACTTAATTTCTATTTCCTTGCTTAGTTTAATTTTATTTCTGCCTTTACTTATTTACTATTGCATTAATTGAGTTGAAATCCGAGGAGGGTATTTTTATTTTGTGTTTTCAGCAATTCACCCCCCTCTTGCCAGCCTCCGCTGCACCAACAGAATCCAAGTGCCGAATGTAGACTGTCGAGTGTAGAGTCCGACTGCCGAGTCTGACTGTAGAGTGCAGAGTCTGAGTGTCAAGGCCTGCGATAGACGCAATTTCCTTGAAACAAATTTGCCCCACCTTCGGCTATGCTTTAAGATTTTTTTGGATCATCTGTTTCCCAGGATACAATGGTTAACTGTGATACACACAAAGTACTAATGGTTATGGTGAACTGAGAGGCACTCGACTGCTATCACAAGTACACCGCCGAGCAAGAGATGCATGATAGAGGAGAGCGAGGGAGAATGTGGGTAGAGAGCTTCAACTTTTCTTTTCATGTGTGTTCTATTCTTTTATCTGTAATCATAGTCTCCTTATATAGAGGCTCAAAACAATGATATTATTTAATGATCATTATTCATCGAGTTTTGAAATGTTAATGTTTCACTCTGACTGTTTACAGCTTTATGTGGCAAAACATTGGTCTATTCATTTGAAAAAAAAATTGTCTCGATCAGTCCGACATTAGCAATACATTGGTCCATTTGTTTGGGAAAATTTTTACCTCAACCAATTTGTCATTCGGCGCACATAAATTGTGTTCGCATACGAGTAAACTTGGTTTAGTGCAATCTGGATCCTGAATTTACACTCATCCATGCACACCCACGAGTGAAAGAGTGACTTTCCCTATTTATTTATTCACATCATCAATATAGATAAATCAATATAAATCAATCAATATATATTAAAACTTTCAATATAAAATCAAATCTCATTTACAATAACACTTCCTCATTATTTCCATTCACTTTCCAATATAAAATCAAAGTCTCATTCACAATAAATAATTCCTCGTTGGTTGCCATTCACTTTCTAACCGAACAAAGTCCCAATAAGTTTACATCAAATTTGGTTGCTTCGTATTATTGCTCGACTGGTTCTTTTTATACACTACCGACTACAGTGCAAACTAAAGCACAATAATTAATATTACAATTTGCCGCAATCGAAGCTCCCCGCAATGAACAGCCGTTCAACCATGAAACCAGCCAAAACTCTCTCTCTCACCAGACGCAGAAACCAGTTGCGGCTTTCTTGAACAAATCCCAACACAAATGAACCAACAACAAGTCAACGATGGCTCTCCATTTCCGAGCCTTCTCGTACTCCTTCAGCCCTGCCTCAACCTTGCGACTTTCCCCTTCCCCATCTCCTCCTCCGCAGAGAGCCTCCCCCGAACACCTGGCCAGCACGACTCCATCTTCCAACGCCGAACAGCCTCCTTGCCCGAGGTCGGGAGTCATGGGGTGGAACGCATCGCCTACCACGCAGGTGTTTCCCTTGCAGATGTTTCCGCTCAGCAAGTCTAATGGCGATCTGTATCTTAATGGGGCGGATGCCACACTGCTCAGCTCGCTCTTTTCTATGATTTCGACGACTTGTTCTGGTATTTCAGCGGCTTTCACCTTGCCGAGCACGAACTCTTTCACCATCAAGGCGTCTTGGATCGTCTCTTTCTTTCCGTCGGAAGACCAAGTGAAGAACCAGTAGAGGCTCTTCTCGTCGCAGGGTAGTACCCCTGCTCTGAATCCCTCTCCGTTACACTGCTTAAACTCCGGCTTCATGCCATGGCCGTCGGGGAGGACGGTGAATCCACGGGCGGCGTACCGGCCGGAGAAAGTCGGCTGCTTTAGGCCCAGCCTTTTGGAGACGACCGAGTTGATGCCGTCGCAGCCGATGACCACCTTTGCCTTGAGCGTGGATCCATCAGCCAAGTGGAGGAGCTTCGACTCGCCGGAATCTTCCATTGCGACGACCTTGGATGAGTACCTTATGGTGCCGTGGGGAAGCTCCCCGGCGAGAGCTTCGACGAGGAGGTTCCTCCTCACGCAGCGCACTTCGTGTTCCTTGGCTGGTAGTTTCGTGACGAGCGAAGCAGAGGAAGCAGAAGAAACGACCACTCTGCAAAGATTTATTTAACAGGTTAAGTAGGAGTTTTTATCGGAGATCATAGTTTGGTGGGCATAAGAGTTACGCTTGCAGGCGGAGGTGGTGGTGGCGGAGGGAGTCACCTACGCCGAGGGCATCGAGAGCTCGCCAGGCGTTGTTCCATACGGTGAGGGCGAAGCCGGCGGCACGCAGAGTGTCGGAGGACTCGAGGACGAGGCTGCTGAGCCCCTTCCGGTGAAGCCCAACGGCGACAGCGAGGCCAGCGAGGCCAGCGCCGACGATGACAATCTCCTCGGTATGGTCCATAGGCTCGCCGGAGATTGAGTAGGGTGGTTCGGGGGATGTTTCGAATTTTCCGTGTTCAGGAGATGTTTCGAGGGAGTTTTATAGAGAGTGGGAGTGAGACTGAGGAGGTCAGTGGTGACGGCGTGGCTCAAGGGAGCCGCCAAGCACGGCCAAATTGGAGACTCCGATTTGGAGCTTTGATCGACGGTGAGATTGCTTAACTCCGCGTTACCGGTCAAATTAGTGGCCCCACGGCGGCTCGAGGTTGAAGTATACCATTAGATTTTGGAACCAAATCCATGATATTGAACTAAATCTTATCTCATCTTTTCACGCAAATTAGCAACCACAAAATTGAAGAATCTTCTAAGCAACAAGGCTAGATCAAGCTAGATGAAATCAAAGATAGTTTAAATTTAAATTTTTTGATATATATAAGTAAATTGTATTTTAAATTTACTCTAATGTAATAAACGGTGGCTTTACTAAGGGGGTATTTGGTTGATCAATTTAGGAATGAGAGAATGGAATGATAGTAAAAGATAGTGTTTGGATTGTGAATTTAGGAATGACAATTTGGGAATAATTTTTAAATTTATGGGAATCAACTAAACTTATATAGCTAGTGAGTTTCATTTCTATTCTCATTCTTATTCCATTTTACTATCAAATCCATATACATAGTCATTCTCATCATTTAACCAAACACCCCTTAATATTTTGATAAAAAATTACAATAATACCGTTATATTTTAAAAATTTTAATGCATTATAATTAATAAAATATCTTTTAAAATTCCTCCATTAATCTTCCATCAAATATCCAAATTACAAGTAATTATTTTTTGCAGACATCTCTTTGTTTTATCAACGGGTCGGATAAAATGTGTTCTCACTCCCTGACCAAACCTCTTTCTGTTCTTCAACTCCCTAATCTGCTTCAATTTACCAAATTGCTCTATTTCTTCATTTTACACTCCTCTAACTCATTTTATACTCCTTTGACTTCCAGTGAATTTCCTCCCCGACTTCCACCCTAAATTGTAGGCGACCATCCAAAATAATTCCTTCGACGTTGAAGGCAAAAATCATAGAGGCGACAAAGCCCGACTTTCACATTCAAGTGCATAACTTAAAGCTTTGAGTGCATAACCCAACTTTCACCTTCAACCCAAGGATCATCGTCGGGTTTGAAGAAGTAAGAATGTGGTAATCGAAACAATCAGAGGATTGCTAACGTGAAGCAGTGGTTTGCGTTGTATTTCGAAGGCAGAAAGAGACATATTCAAGTAGAAGGTAAGTTATGTTTTTATGTCCTAAATTTTGATTGATTTATACTCTTATTTATAGAATAAAATTAAGATTATTATTTTGTGTATGTTTCTATAAAATGGTGTGAAAATCAAAGCTTTAGTTCATGGGTATTGTCAATTTTGTTAGGTTGAATAAAATTAAGTTTCAATGTTCAAATTATAATTTTATAAATGAGTTTGTATTGTATCTTCTTCAATTTAAGGAATGAATGAAATATATGAGTTTTTTATAGTGATTATCAATAAACTGAATAATGTACCTCATTTAAGAACTTTATTGCCCCAAAAAATTTTGTGTTTGTACTTTATGGTATGAATGGGTAAATTGTTCTAATTTTTTATGGTGTCAATTCTACTAGCTCGAATAAAATTAATTTTGATGTTTAAATTGTAATTTTATGAATATGCTATGTTTTATCTTCTTCAATTAAAGAATTGAAAGAGAATGATTATCAATACATGAGATCATTCATTAAGTCCCTATTGTTTTAATCATGTCCCAATTACATCCCTAAAGAATTTTAGGGGTTAAATGTGTCCCTTATATTATTAAATGTGTCTAAATATATCCTTCTCGGTAACTCCATTGTTTATAATTAATGGAATGAGCATGTGTTTTTTTCCCCCTATACAAGCAAACTGGAAAACACGTCGTGATCATCAAAATCGAGTAGAAGAAGAAGGAAGAGGAGTAAATAAGTTTAGATACGGTGAGCCATTTTATTTCAATTTCAATTTTTTATTATTTATTGTATTTTGAAAATAAGATGGGAAATTTTTGTTGTAATTATAGGGCAAGACATATGTCATGTTTGTTGGATGGAAGCCTGACATTTATAACACTCGGGAAGAAACACAAATACAAGTTAACAAATTTAGCGGAGTTGTATATAAGTCCTATAAAACTAGTGAGGAAGCAGTAATAGCATTTATTCCATACAAAGAGAAACAAGCTGCCACCTTTATCCGTGCTGAGAAGAAACCTTCAAGCTCAACATTTGCATCAAGCTTAATTGCCGCTTCGAGTTCTATTAAACCCGACTATTATAAGATGCTAGCTAAACTTATGGATGCACAGTTAGAGTTAGCAAATGAACATCATACCCATTGTTTAAAGGTTGCAGGGATGTTAGATGAGATACAACAACAATTGAAATCTCTCGATGTTAGAGATGATACTAAGTAGTTTTTTTTTTTTTTTGTAATGAAGGTTGATAGATGTATCGAGATAAACATATGTGCTTATGTTATGTATTCCAAGCTTCTACTACTTATGTTATGAATGATCTTCAAGCATTTACCAGATCTTCATTGGTTGTTTAGGGATATAATTGGGACATGATTGAAACATTAAGAATATTTTAATAAATTACCCCTCAATAAAATGAATAATAAACTCAATTTAAGCGCTTTGATATCTAATTTTTCATGGGTTGTATTTTATGACATGAATTATAAATAAAATAGTTTTGGCTAAATTGTTCCTGTTTTTTAGTGTTGTCAATAGTGTTAGGTTAATTAAAATTGGATTCTAGATTTCTAGTTGCAATTTTATAAATATGTTTGTGTTTTATCTTCTTCAATTGAATAATTAAAAGGTAGTGATTATCAATAAACTGAATAATGTACTCAATTTAAGTGATATGATACCCAAATTTGTATGTTTTGCACCTAATGGTATGACTGATAAATTAATTTATTTTTTTCTAAATTGTTAATTTGTTTTTATATAGAAATGGGAAAGAAACCTCTAAAAATAAAGAAGGTTATGGGGAGCAAGAGCAAGAGAAGCAAGCAATCTTATTCTCGTTGTTCACCGACATATTTCAGATAAGTATTGGATGAAGTGTTATAGAATTTGGGTAATAGACAAAAAGAGAGGATTAAAAGCACTCCACTTGTTCCATGGCTCAAGATGCCTAAAATACCCATTAGTAGGACCAGAATAGATTTAGTATTTAAGAGAATCTAGCAGTTGCCTTCTCGTTCTTTCTTATTTGGTGACAACATTGTAGTTCCACTACAAGAAAAATGTCATTCAACAACATTCAAACGACAACGGTTTTATACCAAACCGTTGTCTTTTTACCTTTTAACAACGGTTTTAACAAAAACTGTTGTCGTTTAGTAATTTTTTTGGCCTATGACAACGGTTTTTAAAAACCGTTGTCTATTTATGTTTTTTTGGGGATACAACAACGGTTTTTAAAGGGTACGACAACAGTTTTTGAAAATTATTGTCTATGTACACTATTTTTTGGGATTACAACAACAGTTTTTAAAAACCGTTGTCTATTAAGTGTTGTTGAATACCATTATTTTTTCCCTTCACCGTTTTTCCCTTTCACCATTTTTTGCCGCCGCGTTTTTTCTTTCCCTCTCCTCGAAATGTTTTTACCGCCGCATTCCCCCTCCTTTACGATCTCTTCATCTACTTCACATTTTTCTTTCTCCTTTCCTCTCCAAGCCCTAAACCCACCGCCCCTTCTCCTTTCCTCTCCAAGCCCTAAACCTGTCACCCCTTCTCCTTTCCTCTCCAAGCCCTAAACCCGTCGCCCCTTCTCCATTCCTTTCCAAGCTGCGCTGCCCAATAATCACTACTTCTACAAATCCTCCTCCCAGTCGTCACTGACCGCGAGGGCGACGCTTCCCTGCAGGGCAAAGCTGGATTACTCGCGCAGCCCAATAATCAGCTTGTCATCGCCCATAGATTTGATTCCTTCGTCGAAGACATTTCCGACTAGCGTTCCGCGGAGTCGATTCCCAGTTCTCTCGCATATCCATGTTTTTCGAGTACTGAGCCCTACGATGCATCCCAACCAAGGAAGCTGGTGCCCGAAGTAAGGAGAATTGATGGTATTTAGGAGAGCTTGAGTTTGATGCTAGGTTTCCTTGCTTTTTGGGTTTGATCCCGACCAACGGGCCATGCGCTGGTATTCTTTGCTGTACTAGGGGTGAACTTCTTTACGCCTTCATCTGATTCTTGTATTTATTATTATTTTTTCGTTTGTGCGGGATCGAAATGCAGTTCGATGGTGGGAATGCACTCCAGATTGGAAAAAGTTTTCCTTTTTTTTTTAATTTCTGATTCGAAGGAGGTGTTGTAAGGGAAAGGCGGAGAGGTTGTTTTTACAAAGTCGAAGCTGATTTACTGCATCAATCCATGGATGAAGGAGGCTCCTTAGATGGACTATGTTGGACCTTTTGAGGGATATGTGGTTGGCTTTGGGACAACCGATGAGCTACGTACTGAGGTGTGATAAGTCGACACCAATGGTTGCATTGATGATATTGCAACCCTGGTGCTACTTTATGTTATCTGATACTTCACTTATCCATCTTGCTTTTGTCTTGAGATTACTTAGTTTTCTCCTCTTGTGTTTTCTACTATTGTAGGATAATTACTTGCCTTTGGAAGTAAGAGATCCTTTCAGACAGGACAGTAATGTCTACTTAACCCGATCAAAAGTTTTCCATGCTAAACTTAAGGTTGATGTTACTTCGATTTGTTTGCAGAATACTTGCAACATTTCTTGGGTGTCACAAATAAATGATATCTGAATTTCTGAAATAGGAATCACTGTTCTTTCAGTTCCCCTATTTTTATGTTCTGAATGTCTTCAGCCTGATGCTTTAGTTTGGTATTTGATCTGATAGCCCAATAATCACTGTTCTTTAAGTTCCCCTATTTTTATGTTCTGAATGTCTTCAGCCTGATGCTTTATTGGATTACTCGCGCAGCCCAATAACTGCTTTATGCATCAGAATATGTTATTTTTGCCTTTTGCGCATGTAGCTATAACATATTTTTATCTTTAATTTGGTCATTTACTTTTCTCATTAAAGTTTGTTGTATGGATTAAAGCTTCAAGATATAGAGGTTTTGTCCAACTTAAACATAACGTCATACATTTTACTAACACATTAAAATGAGTCCAACTCAAGTACAACTACATCAACAACTTCCCCTTAAGTTTCTGAAAAACGATTGTACCATAACTAGAGATGATACTTTAGGAAGGTTCAAGCTATCTAAGTACTCACTAGAATCCATGACCTTGCTTGCCTTTCATGTAGTCATGTTGGCTTCTAGGAGATGATACCATAACTAGAGATCTCAGCATCCAAGTCGTTACAAAGAAAATAACCTACAATCCAATGGAATGTGTTGGGACCTTAGATGGCTAGAGGGGGGTGAATAGCCTCTTTGAAAAGCACTAAACACAAATTTCTTCAAGAACTTTGTTAGCACAGCGGAATTAGAAAACTAAAACAAGAAAGCACAGCACACTAACTCAGAGATTTACGAGGTTCGGGGATAACTTGCCCCTACTCCTCGGCGTGTCCGTAAGGTGGACGAATCCTCTTGATCTTTCGGTAGATCACACCCCGGAAGCTATCCGGCTAAAGGATTCTCCTTCTCGGTGGAGTAACCTCTCCACAAAGTCTTTAACAGCAGTAAGAAATTAAGCACAAGACTTACAGTAGTGGCTCAAGTGAAATGATCAAAGGAAGCTCACAGCCACAATCAGCGAAGAACAAACACACTGCTTCAATCTTCCAGAGAGTTTTTCTCCACAGTGTTTTTCACAGCAAGAGCACAAAAAGCATTATCACGAGAGCCTCTCCTCTCCACCTTCATATGCCTCTCTGCTCTGTAACGGATCTCTGCCAAACCTGCAGCAAATCCCTGCAAATCCCTGCAACCGTCCACGACGTCGCCAATCACGCTTCTTCCTTGTCTGATTGTCTCAGCTCCCACCAATGGCATCCTCGTTTCCACTGGTACCTCTGAGCTTGAACCTATCAGCACAAGTCAAGCTGATTTTGACCAAACGGCTGCCAGCAGATCGCAAACGAGACGTTGCTACCAAAACTGGTTTGTCCGCAGCGAGACACAGCAAAGGCTTTTTCGTCGCCTTCTACTAATGATCCTTAATTTGAATTCACCCAACATCAAGTAATCTGTAACCTGTAACTTCGAGAAAGCTTACAGCAGATGGTTAGACACGAAATAGGTAAAAGCAATTGCGAATCAGAAACAATAAGAGAAAGCGCATGCAAACAAGCATATTGTGGATCGGTCAGACCGATCCACGCTTATTTATCTGATCGATCCGGTGACCGATCAGGTGCTTGTCCGATCGGTCCCAAGACCGATCCACCCCTTCACGCGAATATCGGCTCCCGATCGGTCTGCGGACCGATCGAACTCAGCTGGATCGGTCCGTAGGACCGATCAATATCCACTCGGCGCATCAGGATCATCCGATCGGTCCCGGACCGATCAAATGATCCACAGTGAGAATCCCGATCGGTCCCCGGACCGATCAAGAGTACCCTGATCAGGCTTTTTCCCGATCGGTCCCCGGACCGATCAAGATACACTCGAGTTATCGAGTGTTGCCTCGATCGGTCGCAGATCGATCAGTAATCGGATCGATCACCGTACATCAGCACCGGATCGGTCTGCAGACCGATCCAAAGCTGTGAGTCTCGAGTCAAGCTTCCAAGCTTGCTGCCCTCACCCCTGACGGTCCAGAGAGCGTGCTACCGAACCCTCTCCGACCATACATGCCAAGCTTCCACACTTGGACTTCCCAATTGCCTGGTTTCACTCACCAGGACTTTCCAATTGCCTGGCTTCACTCACCAGGACTTTCCAACTGCCTAACATCCCAGTTAGGACTTTCCCACTGCCTGGCTTCACTCACCAGGACTTTCCCGTGCCAAGCTCCTTGCTTGGACTTTTCCCAATCAGGTCAATCAGGTTAACCAAGTCAACCTTGATTAGTAATTAATCTGAGTTAATTTAATATCTGATTCAAACTTAAATCAGTGTCAACATCAAAACAACATCCAGGTCAGACTGTATCAACAATCTCCCCCTTTTTGTTGTTTGACAACACAATTTAAGTTTAGATCAGAAAAACTCTCATATCCATAATTTCAGGGAAATCGGGATCCTCCCCCTAAGACGGATACACTACCAAGTCAATGACGGGAATCAAGATCCTTCCCTTTATCCTCTCCCCTAAAATCAAGCTTTCATACATTTCTAAACTTAGGTATCCTCTCCCCCTTTGTCAAACACCGAAAAGGTGCAAATGAGGTGACAAAAACTCAAAAGGCTCCCCCTTAAACCATACTGCCTTCTCTTAACCGACCCAGAGTTCCCTCTTAGGTCTCAATATGACAGTAAGAAAGACAAAAGATACAATCAAATCATGGCATAGGAACAGCATAAAAAATACAGAAAATGAAGCATAATAAGAAGCAAGCAAATATAAAACCGAGGAGCATAAATATATGAGTAGCATCAGAAGTACAAATATCCAGGTCAGACTAACACATAGCATCCAAAATACATACAGACTAGGTGACACACAGACTACATCAATCAACGTCCTCAACATGAGGAGCATCATCATCATCGGCAGGAAGGGTGAAATCCTGAGACGGCACGCTGGAGGATGGATAGCCTGGGTAAGACTGCGGAGGCGGGTATCGTGCCATCCATCCGAGTAGCAACTGCTGCGTCACCACCTGATGACTGCGCATATCATCGAAGCGCTGGTCAATATGCCCGCGCAGGTCATCGTAGCGCTGGTCAATCCGTAAACGTAGTCCATCAAACTCAGCAGTCACCATCTCCTCGTGTCGATCAAAGCGACTCTCCAGCTCAGCGATCTGCCAGCGCAGATCTGGATCCTCCTCGCCATATGCAGCAGCAGCAGGAGGACGAGCAACCTGTCGTGGAAGTGGTAGCTCACCCAGTGCCCTCCCATCCTTCCACCTAACCGTCCCATCCTGACTTAGGATTCCGGACTTGGAAAACGCACGTTTCCCAAGTCGACAATCCTGCCTGACCATCTTCACTATCCTCCCCCTAGAGACGTCAATACCCATGGACTCGAGCCAATCAGTAATTATATGCCCAAAAGGCATATAGATGTTGTCGCCACTCGGTTCGCTATGGGATATGATAGACATATAGACACTCGACATAATATCAAAATCTAGACGTCGACGTAACCCATAAAGCATCAGACAGTGATATGGTCGAATTTCTGCCAACGGTTTAGAGGTGATAGGTAGAAGACATTGTGTGACAACTTTGAAAAGGATGTAGTCAGGAGCAGAGAGTCTAAGGGCTGCAAATGTAGGAAAGTCGTCATCTAACTCATCTAAACCATCCAGTCTCGGATGACCAAAGAAGTACTCATAGATTGAGTCAGAAGAGACATTAAGAGGATGAGGTATGGGTTCAGGCAAAACAGGATAAATGGAGAACACCGTCCCCGAACACAAACGACAACCTAAATACTCAAAGAAGGCAATTATGTTGAGATCAACGTTTTGCTTAGCCACTCTTGTTCTATAACTACCATCAGGAGTCGGATGAAGGTTGTTATAGAATTCAGATACTAGATCAAAGTTGATGTCCCTTTCTAGAAAAACCAAAGAATCGAGCTTGTAGTAGGCAATGGTTTCTAAAATAGAGGGACAAGATTCCTGCATGAACTTCTTATCAACGGATCGACAAGGGAGTAATTTGAAAGTCCTCTCCTTAAATGATTTTTCAAATTGTTGGTTGGGGAATCTCCCCGAACTAGCCGGTTGAGGTCGGGAGGTAGCAGGAGCTTTGGACTTGGATTTGGATTTCTCGGTTGGTTCCTTAGAGGTACCCTCACCACTAGTGGGTTTCTTCCTAACCATTTGGACAATGGGAAACAAAGAGAGAGCACCGGCCATGGGCAAACCACCAAACACAAACCACAGTCACCGTAAGAGCCATGATAACGTGAACTGCCAAAGACAATAACAGTAGAGATTAGAGATCGAGAGATTACCTCGGTGCCATTTTGACCTTCGGCTTTTAGAAGACGATGGGTCGAGAATACGAGAGGAAGAAAGGGGTGTCGGGGCGTCGGTCGGCTAGGGTTGTGAGAAAGAAGAAGATCGGGAAGAGAGGAGATCAGGAGGATTTAATGAGGGGGTAGCGCACAGTGTAATCTGATCGGACGGCTGTCCGATCAGGATCGATTTTAACGCACACAAAAAGGGTCTGATCGGTCCCCGTGACCGATCAGGAAACCCTCTGATCGGTGCTCGGATCGATCAGGGGCCTTCCTGCGAACCATAGAGAGCTGATCGGTCCCTGGACCGATCATTTGTGATTGTCGCGTGCCAGAACCTCCTGATCGGTCCCTGGACCGATCAGTGAGCCAACAGAGAGCACGAAGATATCTGGAGGACCCCTGATCGGACGGTGGACCGATCAGAGAGTCTTCTGATCGGTCGTGAGACCGATCAGTGTCTGATAATTCAGATTTCTGATATCTGAATTCGAGCAACTGACTTCGCAGTCGTTTCTCTCGAGAATTCTGAAAATTCAGAACTTCTCAAATTCAGAACACAGAACTTAAACATCTACGAACAAGAACATTTCCTAATTGCAAGCTCTGAAAGTCCTAACATTCTAGGTTTTTTTTTTTATTAAGTTACAAGTTAGTTTCAGACATTTCAGAGTTTCAAAACCTGAAATATCCAACCCTGTCATGTTTAGTTTCAAATTTGTCAAAATATATCCTAAATTACTATTCTTACATTATCAACTCATCTTATCATTAAAGATACCAATCCAAAGTATCAATCAACACATCAATCATGATTAGATAATTTCTAGACAAAAGTCCAACCAAGATTCCTTGGTTGGAATATATGAGTAAGATCTAGGAGTCAAATACACATGAATTATGTAATGACCTTCCCCATACTCAATTTATGTCTCTTCAACCTACTTATTCAAGGGATGCATAGTATATTTTGAATAAATTGGTTGTTCCTAGCATCTCACCCCATTTCTAGCAAACAAAAACAATTTGTTAAACCTTATCGTTTGTGTGAGATGTCCCCAAATTGCCCAAATCAGTTTCCCAATTACTCTTGTCATTTTAATAGTCCTTATTGATCATGGTGAGGTTCTAATGACCTAAGGAGCCAAACACATCCCCAACTCCCTCCTTAAATGACTAAATTCATTTTCCGGAAGGGGTTTGGTGAAAATGTCGGCTAGGTTTGACTTTGACTCCACATATGTGAGCACAATGTCTCCCCTAGCTACGTGATCTCTTATGAAGTGATGACGCACTTCAATGTGTTTGGTCCTCGAATGATGGACTGGATTTTTAGTTAGGTTGATTGTGCTAATGTTGTCGCATAGCACTTGTACACCCTTATAAGAGAGTCCATAATCCTCTAGGGTGTGTATCATCCACAACAACTGTGATACACTCTCTTCCATGGAAATATATTCAGCCTCGGTCGTGGAGAGAGCAACACAATGTTGCTTCCGACTTGACCAACTAACTAAACATGAACCTAAAAATTGGCAACCCCCACTCGTACTTTTCCGATCCAATTTGCACCCAGCATAATCGGAGTCGGTATAACCTATCAAGTCAAATGATTCAGTACGAGGGTACCAAAGACCTACTCTAATTGTGCCTTTAAGGTATCTCAGAATTCTCTTAACTGCAATTAAGTGAGATTCCTTGGCACAGACTTGATACCTAGCGCATATCCGCAAAAAGTATGTCCGGTCGACTAGCTGTGAGATATAGAAGACTACCGATCATGCTTCTATATTGCGTTAGATCAACTGATTTTTCACTCTCATCATTGTCAAGACGAGTGCTCGTCGCCATAGGAGTGGATACTTCCTTAGAATCACTCATTTTGAATTTCTTAAGCATCTCTTGAGTGTATTTTGCTTGATGGACATAAATGTCATCTCTAGTTTGTTTGATTTCTAGTCCAAAGAAGAATGTCAATTCTCCCACAAGACTCATTTCAAACTCACTTTCCATGTGAGTGATAAATTCATTTAAATAGCCTTTGTTATTTGAGCCACAAATTATGTCATCGACATATACTTGGGCTACAAAAATATTTTCACCATCTCTACGAAGAAATAGTGTTGGGTCTATTTGACCCCTTACAAAACCCTTTTCTAATAGATAAGTCGACAACCTTTCGTACCAAGCTCGAGGTGCTTGTTTTAGCCCATAAAGAGCTTTCTTGAGCTTGAACACGTGGTTTGGAGCTTCGGTATTCACAAACCCCGGTGGTTGTTCAACGTAGACTTCTTCTTTAATGAAACCATTTAAGAAGGCCGATTTGACGTCCATTTGATAGAGCTTGAAACCTCTATGTGCAGCAAAAGCTAGCATTGAACGAATGGACTCCAATCGTGCCACAGGAGCATAGGTCTCATCATAATCGAGGCCTTCAACTTGACTATAGCCCTTGGCTACTAGTCTTGCCTTGTTTCTTACTACCTCTCCCTTTTGGTTTAACTTATTTTGAAGACCCATTTAGTTCCAATAATGGTGGTCTTCTTAGGTCTAGGAACCAAGTCCCACACTTGGCTTCTTTCAAATTGACCTAATTTGTCTTGCATAGCTATGATCCAATCAGGATCGTGCAATGCCTCATCAACTAATTTCGGTTCAATCTCTGAAATCAATGCGACTTCATTAGACTCATTTCTGAAGAATGACCTAGTCCTAACCCCTTGTTGAATGTCTCCCACAATTTGGTCTTGGGGATGACTCGAGGCTATCCTAGATTGTCTTGGTGTTGATGGTGCCTCATGAATGGTCTCACTAGGCACAGGCAAGGACTCAATATCTGGCAAAGGATCAGATTGAGTTCTTTGTTGCCTTTGTTCATCAACATCAGAGTCAACTTCGACTCGTTCTTCATTTTGATCATTCAAACTTAGATTTCTAAGTTCAAATTGAATTTCTCCTATAGCCCTTGATTGATCATTTGAGTTAGGGATTTCTTCAAAAGCTACATCAGAGGACTCTTCAATCAATTTAGTCCTATTGTTGTAGACTCGATAGGCTTTGCTGGTGAGCGAGTACCCAACCTGAAGCTATCGAACTAAGCATATCGAACCTGAAGCTTTCGAGCATCCAATGAGCATTGTTCGAATTAGATGAGAGCTAGGACGTTAAACATGATCTAGCAACTGCACAGGACGTTAGAATTCAACGTTACAGGACGTTACAGAAATCAATTAGTATTCAACGTTAAACATGATCTAGCAACTGCACAGGACTTAAACAATCCTCGCTCTCATTGTTTAACAAGACTTAAACATCTAGCAACTGCACAGGACGTTACAGATGAGAAACGTAGCAGAAGAGCAGATTAGATGGCGTTTAGGTGAAGATCATATTAATTTCTGGTTTGATACATGGTTAGATGCATGTCCTTTGTTAAATCCCTCAGTCTCATCGTTAAATCTTGGGCTTTTATGTTCTTTACTAGTTCTATCTATGTGATTTCCATGATCTAATTAGCGGTATCCTCTATGATGTTGTCGGAAGTTTGGATTGCTCTTTTCTACTCTCTATTCCGTATAAAAACTAAATAAACCATCTCTATGCTTTTGCATGATTGTCGGAGAATTTTATTCGAATATGAATTGGGGAAAATGCTAATATAGTTAGGAATTTTGATTCCTGCTAGAAGTTAGGTCGTTTACTGAGTCTATTTGAGTATCAAGAGAGTAGATCCTTATGATAATTGTGGGTTGATCAATTTGCTTGCTCTGTGAATTTAAATTAGTAAAGCTTGTTTGTTTAATTCTCTGTGTGCTGCTTTGTTGCTTCAGCCCTTGTTTGTATTTGTGATTTTGTATGCTCCGGAAATAAGTTGGAACTTGATTTTTCATGTCTAATTTAGCTAGATTCTATAATGCTTTTTTGATGCTCGATGATAGAACCAGAATCTGGTTGTTGCTCTAAGCCATTGCTTGCTCTGTGAATTTAGCTAGATTCTATATGCTTCAAATTGGATAGAATTTTTTTTGGTATATGTAAAGTTGATAGGTTTGGTTTACCATACTTAAGAGTTACTTGTAAAGTCATATAGCTGGTCTTTTAAGACATACTACTCTGAGTTTTTGTAAAACTGTAATAAGGTCAGGTGTGAAATTTCCAAGAGATCCATTTTTTATGCCATTTACTCCTGGGAAATGAATTAACTTGCAATCATATGCTGCAGTTTCTGTGAAAGGAGAAGAAAAGAGAAGCTAGGAGGGAGGAGAAACTAGAAAAGGCTGTAGTTTAGAAGACACTCAGGCTGTTTAGAAGATGCACAAGTAGAGAAGACGTGCTCCAACAAAACATGATATTTTGGACTATTATGTGTGATATATATAAACTTTTGGCTGTGCAAACTTTTGTGATGTTTGAATGTTGATGTTTGGTACTTTTGTGATGTTTGAATGTTGGAATATCTGCATTGTAAATATTGATTATGTAGGTTTTTTATCAATGAAATTTGCACTGGATGTTTTTTATAAACCATTGAGTAGGAAAAGATTAATAAGTTTTTTATTTATTGTCAAAATGTTGTATATTGTACCCAAAGATATCAGTTTAAATATGTCAAACTGTTGTCAATGGCGTTAAAAGACAATAGTGACAAACTGATGTTATTTAACATCGTTGCCTAAAAAGACAACGGTTTTTAACCGTTGTCAAACCAATGTCATTGGCTAAAAAGACAACGCTTTTTAGCCGTTGTCGTAGACAGTTCAAAACTGTTGTTGAAGAGCCTAGGCATACGCTCAAAGACAACGGTGAAAAACTGTTGTCTTTGTAGGAAAAGACAGCAGTTTTTCACCGTTGTTAAAATGTTGTCTTTGCCTTCGTAGACAACGGTTAAAAACTGTTGTCGTTTGCCACTCCTTTTAACAACACAGCCTTTAACAATAGTTAAAAATGACCTACGACAACGGTGAAAAACCGTTGTTGTATGTCTTTTTTCTTGTAGTGTTCCATTCACATCGACTGAGTATAACATCGTCCTTGATTTTTTTCGATGTCGGCCAACTGTTTGATTTGGATATGACCATGGAGTCCAAATTTGTTGCTTGGCTATTTAGAGGAAAAGTTGGCAATGTAAATATGACTATAATTCATGATACTATAGGTTTATTAGCTAGATCAAAGAAGGTTCTAAAGTAGATGATTTTGTTAGGATGTTTATTTGTCTTCTATTTAACTGTGTTATTTTTTCTGTTGGTAATTATTCTACTCCTCGTTTTATTATGTCCTACATTGATAACCTAACGAGGTTCTTTGATTACTCATGGGGTGATGCAGCATATAGTTTTTTGTGCCACCTAATTATCTTACATAGCGGTAATAGAGAAGGAAAGGTTGGGAGCAAAATGTATATAGATGGTTGTACTGTTGGCTTGATGGAGAGTTTTAAATTTTTGAAGTACGATTTTGATATATTTCATATTATTATATTAATCTCTTTATGTATTCAAGCATGACTATATGAAAGAATTCTTTCGTTTGGACATGTACATTTTTTATGTTGTTTCCCCTAGTTGTTTTGCTGGGAACGGAGTAAGATTTCAATCAAACATGATATTGCTGAGAGATTATTTATAGCCATTGATGTTACTAGGGTAAGTTACTATATCTTTAGTATAGTATTTTATAAATATGATTGTAGAAGTGACATTTTATTTATAATTATGAAAAGGTGTTAGATATAGTATCATTTCTGGAGGAGGAGATACTATTAAGTGGCAAGCAAAGAAGTTCTTCAGTAAATATAGAAATAATAAAATTATTATATTAAATAATGATGATAAGATATTTTTTTCCATATTACTTTGAGTTTTCATAAGTCACATTGTGTGAGATGTTCTGGACTTGATAATACGATGAAGATGATTGAACTAAGTGGTGCAGATAAGAGTAATGATAAGGAGGCAGAAAAAGTTAGTGAAGATTTAGATGGTAAGAAAGATTTTGAAGAGAATAAGAATGTTTAGGTTAAAGTCAGTGGTGAGAATGAAGATGCTGGGTTGCTTGGCTATGTGAATGTGGAAGTGAACACTTAGTCAACTGCTAACTTTGACGATGAGCTTGATTTGATAGTAAAAAATGTTCTTTCTTAATTGGATAGAGAAAATATATGATTGGTAGGATCTGATTCGAGGAATGCTTCAACTGATGAGAGGCACAATGGTGATGGATTGGAAGAGCACGTTTCTGGTAGTGACATTGTTGCTTCAAAAGCAAAGAAGATTAGCATTTTTTAATCTTCTATTCTGGATACTGTGAGGACTAGTGCTAATCATGTGCCAAAAAGAAAAGTGTCGATGTTTGTGACTCCGCTTAGCTCAACACCAAAACATAAGAGGAAGGGGAGAAAAGGTAGATAGAGCATAAATCACCGATTTGTTATTTTGAAGTCTAATAGTTTTATATTGTTGCTAACCATGTAGCCACATAGGTAAATTCTATGGTAGATGTTGAAGAGGACGGTAAGAGTCCTACCAAGACTAAAATGAATGTATATAAAGGGAGAGCCGATTTGTGGGCATGAAGAAGTATTTGAAGAAGAGAGAAAGTTGTTGGCAGACTTTATAATGAAAATTTATAACACTTCTTTCTCAAAATTTATAATGAAAATTATTTTTCTCTTTCTATAGTGTTGTCATTTTGCAAGATGTGTTCCTGAGCTTAACTAGACCTATATTCCATTCTTTTTGTTTGGTGAGCCTGTTCAAAGTCAAATCATAAATATTTTTATGAGAATTATAAAAAACACAATCTGACTTATGGATTTAAGGTTTATTGTATGGACACAACTATGCAAGTTCGTAGCCAATTTCAATTTCGATAGTTGATATTTGATTTTACTTCTTATTAGATTAAGATATATGATTATATTTTGTTTTGAATGTGTAGCAAGAAGTGTTTTAGTACTTGGAGCTATACGGTAAACAAGCAAATATACAACATGGATTACTGAGCTTTTCTTGTGAGGTTGACATCCATGACTAGGGGTAGATTGTAAGAACTAAATGAAGATATATTTAGAAGATGTAAATATATCATTTTCCAAATTAATGACAGATGACATTAGTATTTGTTGGTTTTTAAAACATCTGAAGGCAATTTCAGAGTGTGGAATTCAAATCATAGTTCATTTGCAATTGGGACAACTAAAGTTTACATGAGTTTAATGATATTCTACTCCAATAAGTTTAAGATTGCAGTATAAAACCATTCCCATTTTTGTAGGCACATTTTTTAGTTGATTGCATACTTCATCTTTCAGGATTAGACATAGGTAGTCATGAGGTATTGAGAGAACAGTGTTGACATCAAGGTGCAACTTTGGATTGTGGCATCTATGCATATATGTGGGTGGAGTGTCTATCTCGTGACATAGATGATATCTGGATGTTTGCAAATGATATGAAGATGATCACTTATCGGGCCCATGTTACATCAACTATATTATCAAATAATAATGGATTGTTGAAAAATACATTTGACTAATTTATCTCGTCTTTTGCTTCTTATGATAAAACATATATAGTATGATGTGAGTTTGAATTTTGCCTTTGTATGAAGTTTTATACTGTTGGTCTTTTATGGTAAAACAGATATAGTACTGATGTCAACAAATGTAGTATTGATGACAGATATATAATTTAGTGATCAAGACATTGCTGTAGAAATTTTTATTAATTTTTTATTCTGTTGGTATAATTAGGTACAAAATATCAAAAATCAAGTATATATGTAGTTTAATTCGATATAATTGTACAAAATTTAAATATGTGTATAGTTTAATTTGGGTATATATGTAGTTTAATAGGTCTCGATGCCTCAAAAAATAGAGTATAATTGTCTCCAATTAAGGTATACATGTACGTGATATCAATATGATTTGTAAATTATAGGGTACATTTGGACACAAGTTACTCTTTAATAGAGTGTTATGGTCCTACTTGCGCGGTAAAGCACCTTTTGAAAATTATAGGATAAATAGTATAATTTACCCATAATCATATGCGATATCAGTATGATTTGTAAATTATGGGGTACATAGTATTAATTAAGTCCTACTTGTGTGGTTAGACATGCTTTCAAAATCCAAGCTTTAGTTATTTTTTTATTTTTGAATTAGGGTTAGAAATGATTTAAAAGTAGAGTTAGACTTATATCCAAGTCTAAATTTATTGTGCACAGCTCTTTAGGATACAAGTATCATGTTTAGATACTTGGATTTTTGAGATAAACTTTTCCAACTATTCTTTTAACTCTTTAACTTGACTTTTCAAGAAAGAATTTTCTTCCTCAAGATTTGCAGCTTGAGTTGAATTTCTGACTTGAACTTGATCAATTAAGGAGGTCAAGCTCACTTATTCCTTATAGATGTTATTTTCCTTAAGGAGGAGTTTAGCGTGTTCCTCAGTTTTTGTTAATTTTTTATTTATGTTGGAAATTATTTTTAAAAAATTTACACTGTAATTAAATTTTATCCCAATTAGTTCATCTAAAGCGAATGTGGATCCATTGCTCGACTCGTATTCGGACTCATCTTCTTGATCTGATTCGCCTTCGGTTGGCATCAGCGCAAGGTAACTTGCTTGCTTTGGTTCTTCTACTTCCGATCCGTCTGAGGAAGACTCGTCTCAAGTCACCTTGAGTGCCTTCTTTTGCTTTGTCTTCCTCATCTTATACATTCGTGTTTGAAGTGCCCTTGCTTGAGCATGTGATGTTCCTTTGAATTGTTGGATGTGGACTTGGACATCTTCTTCATGTCTCGTTTGGAGAAGTTTCTCTTGTGTCTAGTGAACATTTTCTTTACCATATTCACTAGCTGCTCTTCTACACCTGATTCCGAGTCGGACTCAGTTCCTACCTCGGGTTTATCTCCCTTCGAAGTACCTGCAAAAAATACAATTCCTTTATCGACCTTTATAGAATTAGTTTGTTCGTAAAGCTCTAATTCGTAAAATAACTCATCTAATTTCAATTTTAAAGGTTCCTTGAAACCTTACCTGTAGGATCATTGCATTAGAGTGGGTGAATAACTCTTGTGGCTTTCACGTTCATTTTAAAACTTGAGAATAATAGCAGTGAAAATAAAGATAGAGAGAAAGAATGAGACAATGCTAACACACCAAGAGTTACTTGGTTCGAAGTCGATGACGACTCCTACTCCAAGGCCCATATGTAAGAGTACTTTCAATGGGCAATCACTAATCAAACGAAAGAGTACAACTTCAACTTAAATATATGCAATTTGAAATGAAAACAATAGCAATGACTTGAAGAATAATCTTTAGTGTTGTCATTGTCAGAGTAGCTTTCGGGCATCGTAAAGGCTTTATTGGAGCAGCGTGTAGAAGTGGAAGATGCTTAGAATGTTATTTTTGAGGTGCTGGTCGAATCCTCCTTTTATAGCCCACTCTGGGCACCTGGAACCTCCCCTGGGCGCCCCATAGGGCTGACATAGGGTGCTATCGTTGAAACTCGATCCAGCAAAAGTTATCCACCTCCAAGTGTTCGGACCACCTCTGGGTACTCGAACCACCTCCGAGGGCCCGGACCACCTCCGGGCACCCGAACTGTGACGTAGGCCCTCTAATCAGTATGCTCTAGCTCAATGAATCGATCAACTTTTGGTCGTCCGGGCACCTGGAGAAACTCCAGGTTCCCGGATTGCTAGTCTGCCTGGCCAGGCACCCTGCCTGGCTGAAGCCTTCCAGGGCACCTAAACTAGATTTTGCTAACACCCTCTTTTCTGCAAAACATGGTTAGTCCAGACAATAATATATAAAGAACGATAAGTTTTGACAGCCTCCAGACTGTCCGGTCCTGACTTTGAGTTTTACTGAAACTCTAGGTCAGACCGACGCCTACTGTTCCCTCTTCAAAGAATGTGTCCTCACCTACTCCTCTTAGGAGAAATTACCTTTTGCCAGACCGGTCCTCTAGACCGTTTGGACTTTTGCTCAGCATCCGAGATGTCAGGACTTCATGCTGGACATCCGCTCCATGACTCGTCCAGTCTTCCACCTGTGTCCGCGACCCCCAAGATTTTCACCTAGCATCCTTGACTCTAGGATTTCTCCCAACATCCTCGACCTGCCAAGACTTTACCTAGTCCCCAGGACCAGGATATCGTTGCCTAACCGCAGCTAATACTTTCCACCTACCTAGCCTCAACTAGTACTTTCCTTTGCCTGAGATCACTTAGGACTTTCCTGAATACTCAGTTCAACTTGCTGGACAAACAACACAGCTTAACATTGAACCTTTGCCAATATCAAAATACAAGTTTGATTAGCTGGTGCTTCCAGCATCAATAATCTCTCCTTTTTTATTTATGGTAATATAGTTCAAAGTTAAGTAAAAACATTCAAAATAGTAAAGGATGTAGAATAAGTAAACACAAATTTTTAAGTAACATTTTTTTAAGGAAAAAATCAAATGTTACTCACTCCCCCTGAAATGTTACTTTTTCTCAACATAAAGCTTTTTTACTTTACTTTTAACACATTTCTCCCCCTTTGACATATATCAAAAACGATTAAGTAGAGAGAAAAGTTGTAGAAAAAATTTTAAATTTGAAACGTTAACTTTTTATCTTTTTTCCTTTAAGCTCTCCCTGAAAGAAGTATTTAACTTTTCTTTTCGAAAAATGTGTTTAGCTTTAAAAAAGTTTCTTATAAAAAAATCTTAGCTAAATAGTTAGTGTTAAAAAATAATTTCTTATTTAGCTTTTTAAAAAGATTTTCCTTATAAAAATACTTAGGTAAATACTTAGTATTAAAAAGAATTTTTTTAAAAAAAGAAACTTAGCTAAATACTTAACTTTGAAAAGAATTCCTTTGAATTAAAAAATACATAACTTTGAAAAGATTTTTTTAAAAAAAAAACTTTGAAGAGGCAATTGATTTTTAAAGAGCTTAACTTATAAATTTTCTTTTGAAAAATAGCTTAACTTTTGAAAATACTTAATTTTTAAAAATATCTCATTTTTAACTCACTATTTCTCTCCCTCTTAAAAAGTTTATGTAATTTGTAGGGTATAGTGAGCTTAAATAATTTAATTAATACATTGATTAATGACTATAACCCTAGAGTCCAAATATGAAAAACTTAAGTTTAAAAGCATGAAAGTAATTATTTATTTTCTTGATTCTTCATCTAACTCAGTCTATATTATCAAATATGTTCAACTTATGAGTTTATGTGAGATGGAATTAAATTAATTTTGAAGTTGATTTTAAGTTTGAAAATATTATCTCTAATTTTGAAAAATATTTAAATTTAAATTTCAAAAGATATTTAAGTTTGGGTTTTGAAACATATTTAAGTTTGGATTTTGAAATATATTTAATTTTCAATTTTGAAAAAAATTAAGTTTGGAAATTGAAAATATTTAAGATTGAATTTTGATTATCTAAGTTAAAAAAAGTTTAAATTTTAAAAAAATATATTTAAGTTAAAATTTTAGAATATTTCAAAATATTTAAGTTTGAATAATTATATTTTGAATTTTAAAACTTTTAATTAAGATTTTAAAATAAGTAAGATTTGAAACTTAATTAACAATTGAAAATAATAAGATTTTGAAATTAATTAAAATTTAAAAATTAATTATGAATTGAAAATAAGTAAGATTTTGAAATTAATTAAAATTTGAAAGTTAATTAAAAATTAAAAATAAGTAAGATTAAAATTTAAAAATTAATTATGAATTAAAAATAAGTAAGATTTTAAAATTAATTAAAATTTAAAAATTAATTATGATTTAAATATTAATTAATATTTAAGATTAAGTTTTGAAGATTAAATTAAGTTTACTTTGTTTTGGTTTAAGTTTGGTTAATTTGAATTATATTTGTGTTGATTAAGTAAGGTTTAAGCTTTAATTAACAAATTTTAAACCTAAATCCATTTCACACTTTTTCTAAATTGTTAATTAGGGAACCTTTTCTGTTTTGTGAGATGGTTAATTTTATCTTCAATTTAGATAAATTTCTAAGGATTGATTTACATTTAAGTTAGACTAAAGTTTAACAGTTAATCAATTAAACATTCATTTCAATCATTGGCTTCCAGGCTGTGGCGAGGTACTAGGCCTTCTTGGTCATTGGAGTAACAACCACTTCTAGACAAAACCTTTTAAATAAATTGAATATTTAATTTTCTTTCTGAAAATCCTTGGTCTTGCTAATCATTTGTCAATCAGCCTAAGTCATAATCTATCCTAATCTAAGCATGAAAAAGAAAAAGCAGTAAATCAATCATCAATCAGGTTTATCTAATGAAAATGATATTTCTATTGGCTCCCCCTGGATCATAGCCTCAATGAGGTCTATCAAGGTAGTAAATTTGATCCTTGGGAATCCAATATTGATCAAGTCCAACTTGATTAACCAAGTTAGACGTAGGGACCCATACTTGAATTAGGTTCTTAGTTGATCAATTCACTAAAGACAAATAAGATTTGAATCGATATCTAGCCTTACACCCAAGTCTGATTCAGTTGTATACGACCCTTTGTTTTCCAACAATCAGATCAAGGTTCTTAGAACACAAGGTGAACCATTCCAACGTGTCCTTAAGTCCTTTGACTTGAGTTTTCAAATTGAAAATTTCTTCAAGTTGTTGAACTTGGGTTAAATTTCCACTTTGAACTGGCTCAATCAAAGGACTTTGGTTAGTCTCCTCCTTAAGGGATTCAATCTCCTTTTGGAGTGTCTTAACTCAGATATTAGACTTACCTAATTTTCTTGATAAGTAAGCAATTAAATAATATGATCTAATTAAGGAAATACTTACAGTGGATTAGGAATCTTCTAAACCGGATAGAGATTTGTAGTTTCACTCAGACTCATCTTCCGATTTTATCTCAGACTCGGATTCAGTCTCGGCAACATGAACTTGTACTGCTAGAGCAAGGAAGCTTGCTTGCTCGTGTTCTTCGTCAGAATCTTTTGTGGATTCGAATCACATTCCTTTCAAAGCCTTCATTCTTCTTTACTTCTGGTGTCGACAATTAGGCCTGATATGTGTTGGGATGTATACTATAAGCCTAGCTTTTGTATGAACATCTATTTTGAAATATTTTGAAATGAGAATCACTTTGATCAAATGTCTGTATTTTATATTTATATTTATATATATATCAATGTAGTTGTCCATTTAATTTATATTGTAAATAACATGGTGTGTGGTGCCACACAGAAGATCATGTTGTCGGTTCCTTATAAATTATAAATAGTAACTCACAACCAAGATGGATTGGGACAAACCATTGGAACAGTTGTAGTATAATTTGGTATTAGTTTGTCTTAACTACAAAATTACACTAGTACACTATGTGTGTATTGAGCATAATCATTTGAGGTTGTTCGATTTATATACTGACTAAATAAAAGAACAGAATGTATGTGTGTCCTCTTAATCCCTATATAATAACAAGCACGTATATTTAGTATTTATTTCTTTAACTTATCAATGGATGAGATTTATTCGTTAAATCAATAGGCCTGATGAGCTGGGAGATAGTATTATTTATATGATGTGTTGTTGATTATAGAAGTAACCTGTGTCCTAATTATTTAGGCTGATGATGTCCCCTTGAGGAGCTCATAAGGATTATCATATAAACCTTGCAGGTGGACTTAGTCCGGCATGATAATAAAGTTGAGTGGTACTACTCTTGGAATCAAATGTTAATTAATTGAGTTGTCAGTAACTTATTTAATTAACAGACATACGATATCTTAAACACAGGGAGATTAATGCACTCATGATAAGAAAGAGCTCATATTGTAATATGGGATTGGTGTGGTAGTTCAATAATAACTCTTTAGTGGTATGAGTTATTATTGATGGACTTGGGTTGGGTGTTTGGGCCGAACACAGGAAGCCTAAGCCCATCAGGAGGACTAAACCAATTCCTCCTCTAGGTCCCTGTTGTAGCCTCTATATAAAGTCTCGCATCCACCCATCCATAACTTGGTTTGGTTTAACTTGGTTTAGTTTAACTTAACATGGTTTGGTTTAACTTAACTTGGTTTAACTTGGTTTGGTTTAACTTGGTTTGATTTAACTTGGTTATAGAAAGAGAGATTTTTTCTAAACAGAATTTGGTTATAGAAAGAGAGATTTTTTCTAAACGGAATTATGTTATTTTTCTTTCTTTGTAACTAACGACATGCCTATAAAAAGGAGTAGGTGGTGGCTCCTAAAACCTAATTTTTCTAATTTTCTAATTCTCCACAATCCTCTTCTCTCCTTATGGTCGGCGCCCCTCTTCCCTTGCTAGGGTCGACCCCTTCCTCACCTTGCAAGGGTCGCCCCCTCCTCTCCTTGCTTAGGGTCGGCACCCCCTTTCTCTCCTAGCTAGGGCCGGCGCTCCTTCCTAGCAATCCATTGGTGGTCGGCGGCTTGAAGAAGAAGAGGAAGAAGATTAGAAGGTGTCCCATCCTAGAGGCTTCTTTTGTAGCCGGCGGTTTGGAAATCGAGAAGAGAAGGAGGGTGATGTTGTCTTGGTAGATCATCGCCCACACGACGTCCAAGAAGAGGAGAGGAATACGACAGAAGATCAAGAGGTCTTTAGCTACAAAGAAAAGATACAACTAGTTCTTTAATTCCGCTGCGTAATGAGTTCATTTTCTTTGTATCGATTTTGAATACCAGCACAAGAGGCCAGTGATCTTGTACTTCGATCAAGGTGTTCTTTGATCTGTTAAGAACTTGCTTGATTGATCAAACACATGTCTGATCAAACATGCAGGTTGTTAGGAAAAGTTCTGTTCTTGTACAATTTTTGTACAAGGAAATTTAAACAGAACGAAATTCCAGCGCCTTCAATATGTCCCTTCTTGTTGCAGCCGTAGCAAGTGACTTCGGGCTTAGTCTTTGTGTTTGACTAAGCTACCTTCTTGATCTTGCATTTTCTGAAGCCCTTCTTCTTCTTATATAGTTTTTGTGGCAGTTTCACGAGTTTGGCAGTAATTTCATCATCTTCTTTCGAGTCGGATTCGCCTTCAGACTCATGTTCGATTTGGTACTTCTTCCTAGACTCCTTAGTCTTGCTTATACCTACAATCAATGCAATACCTTTTTTAGCGAGAAGTGCATTAATATGTTCATGCAATTCAAATTTTAAAAATAGCTCATCTAGTCTAATTAAAGAAAGGTTCTTGGATACTTTGTAAACATCTACCATCGGTGCCTACATGTATTCCTCAGAAAAGCATTTAACATGTACCTTATTGTATCATGATTCTCTACCTTCTAGTCGATCACGTGTAGTCGATTAAGCAGGTCTTGGATCCAAGCATGGAGTTGATTTGCCGACTCACCATCCTACATTTTAATATTGTATAACTTATTTAAAATTAAGTCCCGTTTACTTACCTTAGTGTCGGAGGTGCCCTTGTGCAGCTCAATTAGCTTTTCCCATAATTCCTTGGCGCTATTGAAGGGGCCGATCCGGTTCAACTTTTCTTTAGTTAAGCCACATTGGAGAGTTTGAGTGGCTTTCACATCGGCCTCGACCTTCCTCTTTGTTGGTGTCTCCCACTTTTCGCAAGCGATGAGTACTCCGTCTTCAATGGGAAATGTGAATCCAATTTACATTATGATCCATATTTCCACTTGGGTCTTGAGATGATACTCCATCCGAGTTTTCCAGTATCTGAAGTCCTTGTTGGAGAAAGAGGCGGGCGAGCGGTACTGTAGCCTTCTTGGTAGGTCATTGTAGTGAAGATCTTTCAATGACAAAAACAATGAAACTTGTTCCAAGAATTAGTTTTGGATTAGTAGTGCAGTATACAAGAGAGAAGACGAAAAAAGTGGCTCAACTAGTGTTGCACTAATTTTGAGAAAAAATTTGACAAATCAACAAATTTGTCAGGAGAGATTATTTGACCAATTCTGACTCGCAGAAAAATTTTGAAAAATTTAAAAAATGCATGAGAATTTATTTTTACCAAAATGGACGAGAAAGCAACGATAAATAATGCTCGAGCGTTAGTTATATCGATTTAGAGCGACCCCGCTCTGATACCAATTGTAGGACCATAGTTATTATAATTGTAACAATTATGAACTCGTAAGTGTTATATTAGTGTTAAAAGTAAAGATAGTAGTATCGAGTTACCTCCTTGACACCCAATCTGACCGACCATGTCTTCCTGCTAGAATTGCACATTCGGACTTCACCTATGGGAATTGAACAACCCGACCTCTTGCTAAAATCGTACACCTGGACTTCCACCCGTCGAGAATTGAACATCCCGACCTCCTACCGAAATCGCACATCCGGACTTCCACCCGTAGAGAATCGAACATCCCAACCTCTTGTTAGAATCCCACATCTGGACTTCACCAATCGAGAATTACACATCCTGACTTGACTTCCTGTCTGATGTTAGGTCCTCTTGACTAGTCAAATTAGTCAGCCCTACACACTCGACAATAAGGTTAGCTCACAAACATATCTAACTTTAATTCACTTGTTATTCATTAAAACTCAAGTTTGATCATTGGTGTTAACTGCATCAACAGTTGTCCTCTCGACAAACCACAAGCCCTAGTGAAATACAAATGAAAAATCTCTATAAGACGTTGAAAGGTCACGAACCTTCTAATAAAGCCTATAAATGTGGGGATGAACTAATAAATGTGGGGGTATTTAAGTAAGGTATAAATATCCAAATTGAGGACCCAAAGAATTAATTGCGTAAAATATATCGATATGTGCCAATATATATGATACATTATAATATCTATGAAATTATGAGAATGACACTAGTGTAAAATGGTAAATTTTGAAATGACTTAATATCATTAAAGCAATAGATCTCTAGTGGTGAAATTTCCATTGAATATGGAGAATCATACGGATCCGCTAGTTTAAAAAGGTCAACCGAGAGATCAACTATACTACATGTCTAGGAGAATGAGTTTAAAACTTAATATTTAAATTGAGCAATGGTAACCCAACCATGTTAATTAGAGATCCCAAGATCATGGTTTAAAAGGGACAACTAAGCTACAAGATTTGAGGCACCTAGGAGTATTTCTTGAACTCATTCCTAGAGACAAGAGGTGCAATCTATAAAATGAGTACAGGATGAACAAAAATTCTTAATGATTCTTATATTATACCGCAAAGGGTATAATAGGTTATTACATTATACTTTTACTAGGAGACCACCTATACAAATGTAAAGACGGGTCACTTCAATGAAACACTTACGAATCCCAATCTTTGTCCATGGCTAAAATGGATACTATAGAGAACTAGTAAAAGCTTAGGGGCTATTATGTGGATATAATTATTTTGGTTTACACCAACGACTGAATAATTCAAGATATAGTTTATTGGGTAACCAAGTAAATCCGATCGTATTCTACTACGGAAGGTTCGAAGCCACAAGCTACCTCTCCTGATGCAATAGTCTTCCAATGAAACTCTTGTTTAAGATTTGAAACTTATCCATAATTTTCATTTATATGAGGATTGTTGGGAAATTAATTTTAGTGACCAATAAATTAAATATGAATAAGATGATTATTTCATGAGTAGAAGAAACATCAATTTTCCACTCAAATCATTCATTTTTACTCAAAATTCAAGTTATGAATTATCTTCTTGAGTTCTCTTTTCTCTCTCCTCTTTTAAGAGTTTCAAGACTTCGAAAGTTTGAGGCTCAAAATTTAGAGTGCTCCTATTTTAAGATACAAGTCGTTGTATCTTGGGAGATGATTGCTGATAAACCGTAAGCACCTGGGCCAAGCAATATTATCTTAAGGAAAAGAAGGTCTAGCCTTCACTTCGACATTAATACTCTTATCCTTATGGATAAGTTTATCCAAAGGGATGTGTCGATATCCAAAGGGATAATTTGATGACTGACGAGATTAGGTTGGTAACGATGATACCAAAGAGAGTATGTTTCTTATCCAAAGGGGTATCTCAATAACTGAAAGGAGATGTCGAGAGTATAAATGGGATAAGGTCTAAGTCACTATACTGAACTCCATTGATTCAAGTCATTAACTCATTGCCGAGATAATTAATCATGTCCAATCGTTGGATTAACCCTAAAGATCCATATGCATATAAAAATATCCAACAAAAACAATATATATTACCAAGCACATTAACATTACAATTTGTCGCAATCAAAGTTTGCAGCAATGAGCAGCCTCTTAGCCATGAAACCAGCTAGAACTCTGTCACTCACCAAACGCAGAAACCAGTTGCTGCTTTCCTGAGCAAATCCCAACACAAATTATCCAACAACAAGTATGAAGGCTCTCCATCTCCGTGCCTTCTCGAACTCCTTGAGCTATGCCTCAACCCTGCGATATTTCCCCTCACCGTTGATTCCTCCGCAGAGAGCTTTCTCCAAATACCTAGCCAGCATGACTCCATCTTCCAAGGCCGAGCAACCTCCTTGGCTGAGGTTGGGTGTCATGGGGTGGAATGCATCGCCTGTCACGCAGGTGTTTCCCTTGCACATGTTTACGATCAGCAAGTTTAATGGTGATCTGAATCTTAATGGGGTGGATGCCACGCTGCTTAGCTCGCTCTTTTCTATGATTCCGACGACTTGTTCTGGAATTTCATAGGCTTTCATCTTGCCGAGCACAATCTCTTTCACCATCATGGTGTCGTGGATCGTCTCTTTCTCTCCGTTGGAAGACCAAGTGAGTAGACGTTCTTGTCGTCACAGGGCAACAACCCTACTTTGAATCCCTCTTCGTTGTACTGCGTGAACTCCGGTTTCATGCCATGGCCGTCGGGGAGGACGACGAAGCCACGGGCGGCGTGCCGGTCGAAGAAAATTGGCGGCTTTAGGCCCAGCCATTTGGATATGACCTAGTTGATGTCATCGCAGCCGATGACCACCTTGGCCTTGAGTGTGGATCCGTCTGCCAGGTTGGACTCGTCGGAATCTTCCATGGCGATGACCTTGGATGAGTACCTTATGGAACCGTGGGGAAGCTCCCCGACGAGAGCTTCCATGAGGAGGCTCCTCCTCACGCTGCACACTTCATGTTCCTAGGCTGGTAGTTTCGTGACGAGCAAAGCAGAGTGATCCTGTCCGAAAGTCGATGAGATGGATGTTGGGGATGTGGCGCTCCCGCTGACCTCCTGTGGACTTTGCTCTAATCTGTAACACAAGTGGTGTTAGTGCTAAGTCAGGGAAGGGGTCCCTGGTGATGGCCCTCCGATGCTCAAGTCAGTCTCCCGCGAAGAAGAAGAAGAAGCAAAGAGCGGAGCAACAAGAAGACTGTAGTGCAACAGTAAAATATCACATACCTCCACCGATACTTGGACCCTCCCTTTTATATAGAGATCCTGTAGTGCATGTGCACGCTTCCCAAGGTGGGCATGTGCCCCCAAGTTTTTCTTAAAAAAACTCGTCAGCAAAGAGTCCCTGACATAGTACCTTAACAAGCCGAGTCTCTGAAGTGACAGTGGAAACTTTCGCCGTACGATCCTCTGTCTGACCATGCAACCTGTCAGCGGCACTAACTCCCAAAAGGATGTCAAAAAATTGTCTTCTGTGTCTGTTGCTTGGCTGAGCGGAATAGTCGCTCGGCCTTAATTCCGTCGTTCGCGTGTTGTCTGTTGATGGGCCGTGTGGGATAGCCGCTCGACCGAAAGTACATTGTCCGCGTGCTCTGTTGCTAGGCCGAGCAGGATAGCCGCTCGACCGGAAGTCTACTATCCGCGTGCTCAACTGATGTCGAGTCTGCTGCTAGGCCGAGTAGAAGAGCCGCTCGGCCCGGTTTCTGCATATCGCTCCCTTTCTCGTCTTTTTATTTGAGCATCGGGTGCTCATCTCATGGCCGAGTCAAAGGTGATATTGGATCAGGCTTTTTCTCTTTCCGATTGGGACATGCTCGTCCGATTAGCAAATGACTTTTGAGCGTTGACCGCATTGACTTTGACCTCCTTTGACTTTCATCGTGGTAGCAGGGTAGAGACCCTCATCATCACCGTATCACAAGTCTCCCCCTCAAGTCTAGTCGAAGGAGGCTGTAAGTCCGACTGACTAGACAATTGTCTGAGCAGATTTTCTCCTGATCGGACTTTGACACTGCGTGGTTTCTGCTCGAGAGGCGACTTCACCATGTCGATCGGCCTGTTGAAGTTTCTCGTTCGGTTGTAGGTAAGCTCCCCCATCCGACAAGCACAACAAAGGTTTTCACTTGTGAAAAATCTCTCCTTGGGCTGTCTCAGGCGAGCGCAAGCCATGCTGACATCACCCAGATTTTTAGGAAATCATGCAAATCTTTGTGCATTAATGCTGAGCGCACTTCCATGCCATCATTAAATGTCGACTTGTGGCGAGGCACCATGTGTCACGCCCGATGTCGTCGTACACCTGACGTGATGTGACATTTGGTGATTTGAATTCAACGGCCCGATCTTTGCCTAGGTTTCCGTGACCTAGATCGAACGGCTCCAGTCGGCCGATCCCAAGGCTTTATAAGCCTGCATCGTCGCCTTCCTCCTGCACACTTCATCTTCAAACATTTTTGTCGACGTTCTCCTTTGCTCCTGTGTGACCCATATTCTCTGGTGATCCTACGCGCTTCTCTCCAATGACCTCTTTCTAGTAAGCTTTCTTCCAATCGTACCCGTCTTGAAGCTTTTCATCCTTTTTTCTTGTATTCCGGTGATACTCCAGTAGCTTTTTCCCTCTTTGTTCGCATTTCTTCCCCTCAACCTTCTTTTCATTTTTGTTTTTGTGATAGCAAGTTCCTCGCAGTCGTCTGCCTCTGTCCCTGGGTTCTGGCACACATCCATGGAGTTTAGGTTCGATGGAGGCGACGTTGAGAGATTGAGAGATGTTTTTGAAATCCCTTCCGATCATCAGATCGTTCTGCCTTCTCCCTCTGATCGGCCCAATTCTCCGTCAATCGACTGTATCTGTTTCTTCTAAGATCAGTTTATCGTCTGTCTATGATTTCTGATCCACCCCTTTATTCTAGCTGTTTGTAAGTATTTCCGCATTTCCCTTCCTCAATTAGTGTCAAACTTCTTTCGGCTACTGTGCGGAGTGATTATCCTATTTCATCTGCACGACATTCCTCTTACACCTTGGATCTTTCATTATTTTTATTACCCTAAATTGCTCAATCCACTGGCAACAAGTACTAAAAAGAATATTTTTTCTTCATGTGCTTTCCAAACAGCCAGACTTCTCGACCCACTGGCAGCTTGAAATGGCGCCTCAACCTCCCTTGAAAAGCTACAAGAGTCACTCGGACTACCTGAACACAGCCTCGATGTTGACCAATCAGAACTACGACATCCACAAGTTGCTGCTGGAAGGCGTCCTTTGTATCTTCGGCTTATGTCCGATCTGCACTCAACTGTCAACCAACCTAGGTATGAAGCTTCTTTAACTCTTCCTTTAATGCTAACTGATTTCTCTTTCTCTTTTGCAGCCGAAGTCATGTTGTGCACGCGTCTATCTGGCAAAGCAAAGCTCAAGCACGTCGTGATCAACACGACTGCTGTTGAAGAATTGGTGATCCGCGGGTTGCAATCGGTCGGCTCACACGAAGAGCCCCAAGATGAGAGCGATATGACGCCCATCTTGGCGAGCGAAGGCGAGGCTAGCCATGCGCCGAGCGGAGGAGCCGCCACAGGATCACAACCTCCATCCGAGCGGCATCCGATCATCCCGATTGAGGAGCCATCGGGCTCGGCCTCCTCCGATGTACCACTGAACAGGCGCAAGAGGCGCCGAGAAAAGCCTTTATCGTGCTCCACTACTTCAGGTGCACGGTCTACCGAGCGAGTCGAAACTTCAACCCCGACTCCGCTTCAAACGGTGGCCTCCGTGTCGTCTGATCAGACACCCTCCTTGGCTGATCTGTCGCAAGGGACTCTTGCTGCACCACCAGTGGCCTTCATGCCACCGCCTTCGAAGCCCTCGAAGGTAAAAAAAGACCGGCATCCGTCTGGCATCCTCCTTCCGACCGTCTGGTCGAGCAACCTCAGCTCAATCGGGCCCGAGCAGCCAGTGCCACATAACGGCGATCCTACATCTACCCACCGAAGACTACAACGAGCCGAGTGTCGGGTCTCGAGCCCCCGAGCACCAGATCATCATTCAGGGGCCACTCGCTAAGATCTAGGAGGACACATGAGCTCGTGCGACGAGATGCCTCCGAGCGCATTCGCGAACAGCCACACCCAGATGTCCACTGGGATAAGCGTTCCCTTTATTGTACCTTCTTACATTACCTCCAATCGCACACTGACCTTTTCTTGCTTGTCCGCATTATTGGGTGGAGAGTCTGGTCATGTGCCACAGGCTTGCGTTTTTGGAGGAGCAAGTAAAGTAACTGAAGGCGTCGGGCAGCCAATCCTCCGCCGCTCAGGAAAAAATAGATGCCGAGGTGGCCAAGTTGTGAGCTGCTCTAGAGAAGAGTGACAAACTGCATGAGGCCGAACGAGTCAAGAGCGTCGGGCAGGCCATGATGCTGGAGCGGCTCAATAAATAGGTCGCCACTTTTGACAATAAAATCGAGTCGGCGAACGTGCGGAAGAACCGAGCCATCGCAGACCTCGACGAAAAGAATAAGGAGGCCCGAGCACTCACCCAAAAGCACAAGGAAGTTGAGTACTTCCTAGTCGATGAGCGGAATAGCCGGTCGACCGAAGAAACGACCCTGCGCGGTCAAATCGCCTACAGGGATACGACGCTGGCTACTGCCAAGGATGAGCTGGAAGGCTTCCGAGCGGCTATGAAGATTTACCAAGACATCGAGCGGAGTCGATTCAAAGCAATGAAAAAAGAATTAAATCCGCTCAGACGCTTTCAATTACAAGGTCGTCGACAGGGCTCTCTGACTGTTTGATCTAGCGATTGATGGGATGATTGACCAACTCCGAGAGGGAGGTCATCTACCAGCTGCTGTGACTAACAACATTATTAGCCGGGACAAGCTCGCTATCGTGTTGCCTGATGATGTCCTGGACTACATTGAGTGAGGTCGAGCGTTCCTGAGTGAGGTCGAGCGTCCATGTAAGATGTAAAATTTTTGAAGTTTAAATGCTTGCTCGTCCGTTCGGACGAAATTTACCTCCTTGTATGTTTTTCAACTCCTTTTGATTATTTCCAAGTGCTCGTGGCCTCGTTCGTGATTATTCTATCAGTCGATCGACCCCTCTGGTATTCAGAGTCCATGATTCCGCGATCTCCCGCTCGGCCCTGGGAGTATTTTAAAAAATAGCGTCAAACGGTCGCTATATTCTGAAGACTTTGAGCTTTTGAGTAGCTCGGGTTCACGGTCGGCTATTCATCGACACTTGCCCGCTCCGCTTACTGAGCTTTTGAAGACTGCTCGACCCCGAACGGGGGAGACAACGTATATTATATGCTGGTCCGAGACCAGTAAAGACCACTCAACCCTGAACGGGGGAGATTTGAAATCTGATATGTTGGTCCAAGACCAGGAAAGCTCATTTGACTTCTAGAGCCCATGGCTCTAACATAACTTAAAACCCGACTGATCGGCACGGGAGTCTCTGACTCAAGGGTTTATAGTCGCCACTCGACTGTTGATGAAGATCCGGGTTTTAGGTCGCCGCTCGACCGTTGTTGAAGACAAGGATTTAAGGTCGTTGCTCGACCGCTGATGGAGACAAGGGTTTAAGGTCGCCGCTCGACTGCCGATGGAGACAAGGGTTTAATGTCGTCGCTCGACGGTTTGATGTAGACTCGGGTTTAAGGTCGCTGCTCGACCGCCGATGGAGACAAGGGTTTTAGGTCATTGCTCGACCAGCGATGGAGACAAGGGTTTAACATCACCACTCGAAGATTTGATGCAGACTCGGGTTTAAGGTCGTCACTCATCTGTCGGTGGAGACAAGGGTTTAACATCGCCGCTCGACGGTTTGATACAGACTCGGGTTTAAGGTCGCTGCTTGACCGTCCGTGGAGACAAAGGTTTAACATCGCCGCTCGACGGTTTGATGCAGACTCAGGTTTAAGGTCGCTACTCGACCGTCGGTGGAGACAAGGGTTTAAGGTCGTCGCTCGACGATTTGATGCAAACTCAGGTTTAAGGTTGCCACTTGAACGTCGGTGGAGACAAGGATTTAACATCGCCGCTCGACGGTTTGATGCATACTCGAGTTTAAGGTCACCGCTCGACCGTCAATGGAGACAAGGGTTTAACGTCGCCGCTCGAAGGTTTGATGCAGACTCGGGTTTAAGGTCTCCGCTCGACCGTCAGTGGAGATAAGGGTTTAAGGTCACCGCTCGACCGTTGATGGAGACACACTTAAGGATTTTGCTTTTTTATTCGAATTTTTCCCTGCGTTCGAGAGACATACAAAAGAAATACAAAAGTATAGTATTCAATTGTGCACCTCTCATCCAGCCCTGTAGAGTTGAAGATGATTTGTGCTCTACAGCCGCTCTACCTCTTTCTTGGGTTCCCGATTGACCGTAATTAATATGGTGGCCTCCATTCGGCTTGGATGGTTCTAGATTTGAGGTTCTTCATAGATCATCCCCCGAAGCTTTCTGACGACGACGTTCACCTCCAATTGCGGAATGGTGCTGGAACACGGCTCGGAAGTCTTTGAAGCTTCGTATCGAGCCGTCCGATAGTCTTCTGAACCAGCACTGCACCGATCTGAAGAGAGTTGTTAGGAAGACTCGACACTTCGCTCCGTCTGTATATTGATACGGTGTGACTTCGTTATCGAACCGATCCAGATGATCATCTGGGTCGGTCGACCCGTTGTACTTCCTGATCGCCAATGGAGTATAATGCCTCGGTAGGGGGTCTTGCAAGATTTCCTCGAAGAACTGTCGGTTGATCCATTCGGGCGACACGATGCCTCGGGGCGCCTTGCCTTTTTGTGCGTCCCAAACGGGAGCGTCATTCCCTCTCTTGGTTCGCCTAGACTATCTCTGAAGAGGTTTGGAATAGGGTGCGATGGAAGGGAATTGACGCGAGCGGCGCTTCCCCTGGCGTGTCGATCAGCCTTCTATTTTGCCCCCATACAGAGAGTTGTTCCGCTCAGTCTTCATGCCCCGCTCGTCCTGCTGCCGATGTCGTGGGCTACGGCGCTAGCCGATTGGCTAACGCTTGTTGTTGTTGTTGTTGCTCAATCATTTTTGTCGCTCGGGCCTGATCGAGCATCTCAAGCTCATCTTGAGTGAGCATCACAGTGGTAAGTCGTCTAGCGTCCTCCATCTTTTCGGCTCAGATGCAGGTGACATTCCCACAAACGATGTCAAATATGATCCTGTCCGAAAGTCGATGAGATGGATGTTGGGATGTGGTGCTCCCGCTGACCTCCTGTGAACTTTGCTCTGATCTGCAACACAAGTGGCGTTAGTGCCGAGCCAGGGAAGGAGTCCCCGACGATGACCCTCTGACGCTCAAGTCAGTCTCCAACGAAGAAGAAGAAGTAAAGAGTGGAGCAACAAGAAGACTATAGCGCAACAGTAAAATATCGCATACCTCCGTTGATGCTTTGCCCCCCCCCCCCCCCCCCCTTATATAGAGCACCTGTAGCGTATGTGCATGCTTCCCAAGGTGGGCACACGTCCCCATGTTTTCTCTAGAAAGACTCGTTGGTAAAGTGTCTCTGACACAATACCTTAACAGGTCAAGCATATATCTGAAATGATAGTGGAAGCTTCCGTCGTACGATTCTCTATCTGATTATGCCGTCTGTTAGCGATACTAGCTCCCAAAAGGATGTCAAAAAACAGTCTACTGTGTCTATTGCTTAGTCGAGCGGAATAGCCGTTCAATCGTAATTCCGCCATCCGTGTGTTGTCTGTTACTAGGTCGTGCGGGATAGCCGCTCAACAGAAAGTACACTGTTTGCGTGCTCTGTTGCTGGGCCGAGCGGGATAGCTGCTCGGCCAGAAGTCTACTATCCGCGTGCTCGGCTGATGTCGTGTCTGCTGCTTGACCGAGCGGAAGAGCTGCTCAGTCCGGTTTCTGCATACTGCTCCCTTTGTCGTCCTCTTATTTGAGCATCGGGTGCTCGACTCATAGCCAAGTCAAAGGTGATATTGGATCGGGCTTTTTCTCTTCCCGATTGGGACATGCTCGTCCGATCAGCAAATGACTTCTGAGCATTAACCACATTGATTTTGACCACCTTTGACTTCTATCGTGGAAGCAGGATAGGAACCCTCATCATCACTGCATCACAGAGGAGGCAGAAGAAACAACCACTCTGCAAAGATTAATTTAACAAGTTAAGTCGGAATCGGAGATCAAAGTTTGGACGGGATAAGTGTTACGTTTGCAGGTGGAGGTGTCAGCGGCGGAGGGAGTCACCGACGCCGAGGGCATCAAGAGCTATCCAACCGTTAGTCCATAAAGTGAGGGTGAAGCCGGCGGACCGCAGAGTGTCGGAGGACTCGAGGACGAGGCTGCGGAGCCCATTGCGGTGAAGCCCGATGGTGACAACGAGACCGACAATGCCAGCACCGACGATGATGATCCCCTCGGTATGGTTCATCGGTTCGTCGGAGATTGACTTGGATGTGATATAGGGGGATGTTTTGACGGAGTTTTATAGAGAGTGGGAGTAACGTTAATGAGGTCAGCGATGATGGCTAGTCGCTAGAGGTTCACGGGGGCAGAATAGCCGCCAGACACGGTGGCAAGAGCCTCGGATTTGGAGCAACGATTGACGGTCAGATTGCTGCTCCAATTGGTGGGCCCAAGGCGGCCAGAGATTATATTGAACTAAATCTACGGAACTGGATGAATCTTCGGAGCAAGAAGGCCAAATCATATTTTAAAATCAATCAACATCCGTAAGTTTAAAAATGGAATAACTCTGTGAAAGGTTTATCTAGAAAATGTTACTATTTCACATATCGAAATTTTATTTGTTGAGTCTATTGTGAGTGTATATTTTTTATTATTTATTTATTAAAAAAAATTATAGATCCACTATATTAATTTTTTTTTGGAAGGTAAATGTATTATACTATTAAAATTAGAATCATACAAAGTACAAAATACATCACTTGATGTCTACAAAGCACCAAACATGGATCTAGACTTTGTAAAACATCCTCTCAACACAAGGTACAATGCCCTTAAAACGTGATCGGTTGCGTGCCTCCCATATAAGATAAATCATCGAAGATACAGCAAGATATCGGGCCTTGACTTGCCGGCCTTTACCTTCATAATGCCGTTGAAACACATCAAGTAATTTGGTCATGCTAGTGATATCAAATTTGATGTCCATCCATCTCACAACCCTATCAAGAAGAGACTTTGCAACTGCACATTCAAAGAAAATGTGACCATTGGACTCTTCATGGTGTTGACATAATGCACACATCTTGTTTGGCATGTATGACAAAGTGTCTGCTGTCCTTAACTTTCCATGGGCAAGCAACCAAGCTGTGAATCGATGTTTGGGCATTGAACTTGGCTTCCAAATCACTGAAAACCAGGGAACTTTGGGCATTTTCGGCCTGAAGAAGTCGTAGGCTAAAGCTGTCCCGTTTTCCCCTTCCATAAACCATTCTATGAGCTTCATCTTTGTTGCTCCAATTGAGGTGGTGCACTGTAGAAGAACATCTCTAATCTGAAGTAAACATTTGATGAGGGGAGAATCTGAAGGCTTACCCCTCCAATGCCAAAAATCCACATAACGGAGATAGTGATGATGAATCCATTTGACCCAAAGAGAGTCCCTCTCGCTTTGTATGTTCCATAAAGTTCTACATAAGAGAGTCATATTCCATGCTTGCAAGTCACGAAGTCCATAACCTCCCTCCTCTTTTGGTAGACATATAGTTGACCAAGAAATAGGAGGGTGCTTTGTAGACCATACAAAAGATCGAGAAATCCCATAGATCTTATTTATCACTCCACTATGAATAGGAAGAATGGATAACCAAAAACATTCAACACCTTGGAACACCGATCTTATACTAATTCTATCCAGCCGACATGTGATAGGGTGTGCTTCGGCCAAGAGATTACCTTCTTCGTGAGTGCCTCAAGAAGAGACCATACAAAAGATCGAGAAATCTCATAGATCTTATCTATCACTCCACTAGGAATAGGAAGAATGGATAACCAAAAACATTCAACACCTTAGATCCACTACATTAATGATCCTCCTAGTATCGGCTCCGAGAATCAATCTCTGATCATTACATCAAAGATCAAAGATGTCATGTGTCCACCGTCTGTGCTACATCCTACCGACGCTATTTATCTATTAAAGTTATCATGATCCATTTGTTTTAAGGAAAAATTTGCATATACTCTCTAGTATAACTTTAATTTTACATGTATTTTTCTATCCTAAAAATTTTATTTTCACTTCTTAATCAAATATAATAGACATTAATTTATCTAATTATCCTTTGTATTTTTTAGGTATAAAAAGTCTAAAAATAGATATAATTCCTCTTAAATTTGTTGATCATGACTTTTTTCTCAGATAGAAAATATACTAGATTCTTTTTAAATAATACTCAATTGGATGAAAAATATACTAGATTCTCTTTAAATAATATTGAATTTAAGAAGAATTATATTAAGAAAGAAAAAAGTCATATTCAATTTGATAAAAAATATATTCGATTCTAATTTAAAAACACTGATTTTAAGAGGAATTGTATTCATATTTAAATTTTTTTAATTTTTTTATGAAAAACATATGATGAACAATTTAATAATGATGTTTATCTTAAGGAAGTAAAATTTTACATGTAAAGAAAGATTTCTTCAAATATAACATGGATCTAGTGGCTAGCGTGTGAAGTGTTGCTATAATGAGGTCTGAGATTTGAATCTCGGTAAAATCGAGGTAAATACCTTCCTTATGTGCTAGTCCCTATTCCAAAGACTAGTAGGCGTCCATAATTTATCTCCGTATTAATCCTGAGATGAGTTAATAGAAATATTACGATGAATATATTCATCTTTTATCATAATATTCACAATAAATAGTGAACAATTAACTTCTTTATTACCGATGGACTATTTTTACATTCCCTATAATATAAAACAAAGGACCGTACTTAGATGGTCTGATCCGTTAAAATGGATTTTTTTTTTTAATTTATCAATTTACCCACAATGGGTTCTGCATGCAACTTAATTAACACGCAGAATCAACCAGCTCTGATCACGTCCGCTTACCAACTCGACCCTCGACCCTCGACCCAGATCTGTCGAGCCTACCAAGCCATGGGCCGTCGACCTCCTTCGAGACTGCGCCCACGCTTTCACAGACCAGGACTCCGCCAACCAACACCGCCTCCTCTAGATGCTCAATGAGCTCGCCTTAGCCCCACGGGATTAGCACTTAGAGTGGTTAATACGTAGAAGCTTGCTACTCAATGAGCTCGCCTCCCCCTACGGCAACTGCGAGCAGTGCCTCGACTATGTCTTCCTACAGGCCCTCTTTTGTCGAGCAGCCTCCGACAACCACTGCTACAAGTCCTCGCTCGCCGTCTCCGAACGGATCGTCTCCTTCGCCTCAACTCGCCGCCTCGCCCTCAAGTTCCAGGAGGTTGCCCCGTGGTCCAGAGCCGTACCTGTGTTCAACGAGGTCTGAAGCGCATACTAAAAAATATATTAAAAAGTGACCCTTTTGATGCGATAAATAATGATAAAATTTAATTTACAAATAATATATATAATAAATACATAAATAAACTAAAAATAAATATATTATATCAATAAAAAGTTAATAAATATTTAAAATAATTATATAAACACTACTCGTCAAGCTGTTTTAGAGATATTTAATCAAATTTGCATAATCCAATTGCCAGACTATTTCATTTTCAATCGATAACATTGATAGTCCATTTAGTGTATCTCGTAAACTGAGACAAATGCGGTGACTGTAGTCAGTAGCAAGGCGACAAGCAGTAACCACCATGCAATTAGGTCATAGTTCGCACAAGCGACCGGGGTAGCGTGCGACAGCCACCGCGTACGGAATTAGGTCACACGAGCAAAAGCCAATTGGCAGCCCACGTCGCATGAGATAGGTGAGAATCGACTCGATTAGGTCACACAAACATCCGTTGTTGCACGATTAGGATACAATTGGTGTCGCGTGTTGCAAGACGAAGAAGATGGTCGAAGAAAAAGATTATGATTACCTCTTGTTCAATGAATTCGTGCCTTGGTAGAAAGAACGTCAAGAAGAAATCGTGTGCAAAGAAGTGCAACACTAGATAAGAAATTGCATGTAAAGAAAAGTCATGCGTTAGTGTGTGCCTCAGAGCCGTGAGAATAGGTCGGTCATTTAGGGTCCATGTCTTTTTTTTATATATAATAAAAAAAATGGGTCCTTCATGGGCTGGGCCATGAGGCGGTTGCCTCTCTGGCCTCATGGAAGTTACGGCTTTGTCGTGGTCCACTTTCGGTCGTTGATGCCAACAGCGCCCTCCTCCAGGCCCTCGATCGACGGTGAGCCTGCTTTCCACATCGTCGACGTCAGCAACACCTTCTGCACCAGTGGCCCACGCTCCTCGAGGCCCTCGTCTCGCTCGCCGACGTGGACGCCCAGCGCGTCCGTCTCACCATTGTGCGGTTTATGGGCGTGCTGCTCTAGTTCTGTGCTATCGCCGCCCCTTCGCTGCTCTGCCTCGCCGACGCTCTACGCCCCGAGAAGTTCGAGCTCTGCCAAGGGGAGGCCGTCGCGATGAACTGAGTCTGCGCTCTTCGGCGAGCCGACTGCAGGGATTCACAGGACTCGTTCCTATGGGCGGCGCGGCGCTTTAATTAAGGGATTCTAGCGCCGCCGCTGCCAGCCTGCCCTTAGGGATTTAGCCATTTTTAATAGTTTAATTAAGGACTAATTAGTAATTTGCTATGAATAAATATTATTAATAATATCTGATTAATTTTCTAACTGGCCAGATTAATTTTCTGGCTCTGGCCAGTTAGATTTATCGTAAAATAAAAGTGTTTGGTGTTCAATAATGTATAGTATTAAATCCGATGATAAGTACATTTATTAATATTTTTTATTTTTTATTACTTAAGAGCTATCATGAGTTTAATTAAAAAATATTTATTTGTGTAAAAAGAGAAATTCATCACTTGGTGGCCCTCCACGGTCTAGTATCATTAGGATGAAATAAATCATTATATAAAAGGATATTTTTATCATTTTTATCAGATATCAACTCTTAATTATATAAACTTATTATATGATAACCAACTCAGTTATAGCTAGGACAATTAAAAAAACATTCATGCTACTTCATCAAATCTCATTAACAAATCATTAGGTGGTGTCATGTATCACAAATATCATTGATATATAAGGTAATGATAGACTACAGATTGTTCCGTGCAAAATAGTCTGTGACATATCCATCGGGGCCCTTGGAATTAATCCAAGTGTCTCGATTTATTTTTTATTTTTTTAATTTTGATCGGAGCACCTAGATTAAATTTTTAAAAATAAAAAATTATTTAAAAATCCTAAATACATATATTATACATCTTGAGCATCTAAAATTATTTATCTTGAACACTATAATCCAAGAGTGAAGCCTGAGCCCTAGAGGAAAATCTTATTAGCTTAAACTCATTATAACTCAACCCCTAAATTTTAAAATCTTAAACCCTAAATATATATAATATACCCCGTGAGTATTTAGAATATTTAATCTGGAATATTATAAACCAAGAGGGAAGCATAAACTCTAGAGGGAAAATCTTATTGACTAAATCCTAAATACATATAACATACTCCAAAATAAAATAAAATAAATACTAAATGAGTCCAGGCACCTGGATTCATTCCAAGGGCTTCGACCATGTCACCCATTATATATATATATATATATATATATATATATATATATATATATATATACACACACACACATTGCACAACGGTGGACGGCATCCAACATGGATGATATGCCACAGTTAAGAATGATTTTTGTATTTTTCCTTCTCATCTACCTACAATTCTCTTTTATCTCATGTATGCAAGTCTTTCTCCTGCATATAAGATGGTGATGATTTTTATAAAGCAGCACCAGCGTTGGTTTGAAACGAGTATCAACTAGCATCACGTTAGCGTTGGTCTTAAAGACTAGCATTGTACTAATCTTAAAGACCAGCACAAATACTGGTGATGATCTTTAAAGATCAGCACCAACGTGGTGTTGATTTGTGCAAACTAGCACCACCATTGGTACTTATTTGCGTAAATCAACACCAATGTAATGTTGGCTAGTGCTGATTTCAAACTAACATTGGTGCTAGTCTTTAAATATTAACACCAATGCTGATGTTGATCTTTAAAAACTAACATCAATGCTAGTGTTGGTTTGAAGAAATCAGCATTGATCCGGTGGTGAAGGAGGGGGCCCGACCGTACAGTTGTCAATGACACGTGGAAGTCAAAGTCAAGACGGACAGGCCAATGTTTTGGCCGAGCGGGAAGGTCACCTCGCCGATCGACCGTGATAGCGCCCAGGCCGGCGCGAAGACAGCTCGATCGTAGGTCAGGTTTCCGATGCTCAGGGGTTCTCGTATAAAAGAGTCGATGCGCCGATCAACATGTCCGCTCGGCCGAGCTACCGAATAACTAAGGCTGCATGCCCGTCTGAGTACACGACTGAGCGGCTCTCCCGCTCAGCCTAGTAACGGACAAGAGACAGAAGAAGACAAAATGGACAGCTGGCGATATCCTTCTCGAGACATGCGCCGCCAACAGGCAGCATGGTCGGCGACCAGACCAAATAGAAGATCGTACGGTGGAAGTTTCCACTGTCATGTCAGAGATATGCTCGGACGATTGCGGTATGGCATCAGACGCACTTTTCTGACACGCCCATTTTGAGGTATGCTTGAGGAAGCGTGCATGCTTCGACGAACGTGCACTCACCTCCTCGGGATCCTATATAAGGACCCCTAGACTTCGAGAGAGGTATGCGATATCCTTCACTGTAGCTACAGTCTCGTTACTCTGTTTCTGATTCATCTCGCCGTTGCCTGACTTGAGCGTCGGAGGGTCGTCGCCGGGAACCCCTTCCCGGCCCGGCTTTGTTACAGGTTCGTCGGAGATCCACGTCATCTGAGAGGTCATCTGATCCACGTCATCTGGGAGGTCATCTGATCCACGTCATCTGGGACGTCATCTGAGGACGACATAGAGTGTCACGTCCCCAGCGTCCGTCGACTCGATTCTCGGACAGGATCAAATTGGCGCCGTCTATGGGAACACACCTGAATCCGAATCGAGAAGATGGAGGAAGCTGGACGTTAACACACCGTGATGCTCTCTCCAGAAGAACTCGACGCGCTCATCCAGGCGCGAGCGGCAAAGATAGTGGAGCAGCAGTAGAAGGCGCAAGCCACATCGGTATCCGGCGGCCGAGCGGTGTTGGAAGACCGACCGGAGCAGTTTTCTACCTGGGCGCAGAATAAAGGGCAGACCGGCACGTTGGGAGAGGTGCCGCCCGCTCCAATTCCATTTCATCGAGCCCTATTCTGGACGCCCTCCGATCTCGCCCAAGCCAACCAGGGGTCATCCGATGAGGCTCCCGCACGGGACATCAAAAAGGGTAAAGCGCCTCAAACTGAGTCATCTCCCGAACGGATCAATCGCCAGTTCTCCGAGGCGATTATGCAGGATCCACTCCCGAGGCACTACGCCCCCCTGGCGATTGGGGAGTATAGCGGCACGACTGACCCAGACGACCATCTCGGTAAGTTTGATAACACCGCTACTCTCCATCAATATACTGACGGAGTTAAGTGTCAGGTCTTCCTCACTACGCTGTCCGGCTCGGCGCAACGATGGTTCCGGAGGTTACTGGACGGATCGATTCGGAGTTTTAAGGACTTCCGGACGACGTTCCTCCACCACTTCGCAAGTAGCAGGCGATATCAGAAGACGAGTGTCAGCTTATTTTCCATGAAGCAAGGACCGAGAGAGAGCCTCCGAGCCTACATCCAGCGTTTCAACCAAGCGGCCATGGATATCCCCACGGTCTCATCCGAGACAATGATGCATACCTTCACTTAAGGCTTAGTCGACGGGGATTTATTTCGCTTGATCATCCGAAAGTCGTCCCGCGACTACGACCACATGCTGAAGAAGGCAAATGAATATATCAACGTGGAAGAAGCTCAGGCGGCCAGGAGGAAAGAATCCCCGTCCGAGCCTTCAGCTCTGGCCGAGCGGAGGCCGCTAGCCAACCATCAGCCACCAAGAGGGCCCCGCGCTGAGGGAACGCGCCCTCATCAGGAAACGAGGCCGCACGCTGTCCAGCATGTGACAGCCGATCGGCCCAAGAAAAAACAAAAGGTATGGACTCCTATATTTTGTTCGCTTCACCAGTCAGCAACCCACAACACCCGGGATTATCGGAGTCTTGGCCCGATTGCTCACCCGACGCCAAGAAGCTATCGACGCCGATCACCTTCGCCCGATCGACGCCATCGACACCAGAGTACCGAAGATGGGTGGCTAGGGAGTCCCCTGAATGACAACATCATCATCAGCCAAGGGTCAATCCTCGAGTCTCGCAGGAGCGAATGAGACCATCCGCTCGGGAAGAAGAAAACAAGAGCAACACTGCTTGGGGCGAAATCAACATCATTGCTGGTGGACCAACGTGCGGTGACTCAAACTGGGCTAGAAAGTCGCACGCTCGACAGCTAAGGATCCATGCAGTAGGTTGCAGTCGGGAGCGGGCACAGGGCCCCGAGATCAGCTTCGGGCCCAGAGACCTGGAAGGAGTTGAAGTGTCGCACGACGACGCACTCATCGTCCGAGTGGTAATAGCAAATTATACTATTCACCGCATATTCATTGATACAGGTAGCTCGGTCAACATTATTTTCAAGAAGGCATTCGATCAACTGCAAATCGACCGGGCCGAGCTGCTGCCCATGACAACCACACTGTATGGATTTACTGACAATGAGGTTCTCCCAGTCGGGCAAAACAGGCTGGCCATCTCGCTAGGAGAGGAGCCGCTCCGAAGGACGCGGACCACTAACTTTATCATGGTCGATGCCCCCTCCGCCTACAACGTAATACTAGGACGACAGCTCTCAATGAGTTCCGGCCGGTCGTCTCAACTTTCTGTCAGAAGGTCAAATTCCCCGTAGAGGACAAGGTGGGAGAAGTCCACGGAGAACAGCTGGCCGCTCGGCGATGTTATGTAGAGATGATTTGAGCTGAATCGAAGTCCGCGCAGAAAGCGCCACGCCTTGAGGTAAACACCATAACCGAAAAGCCTCCCACCTTAGTTTATGAAGAAAAGGAGGAGGTGCAGATCCAGGATGGCCGACCGGAGGCTACCACATTCATTGCATTAGACCTGGAAGCGGGTAGGAAGGAGGAGCTGCTCAGGTACCCACAGCGCAACCACGACGTCTTCGCGTGGTCGACTCACAAGCTACCAGGCATCTCGCCGACCGTCGCGCAGCACGAGCTCCATGTCCGGCCGGATGCTCGACCCGTCAAGCAGAGAAAACGGGACTTTAGTGCAGACCAGAACGTCATCATCCGAGCGGAAGTCGAGAAACTCCTGGAGGCCGACCACATAAGGGAGGTGCAGTTCCCGAGCTGGCTCACAAATGTAGTGTTGGTCTCCAAGCCGGGCAATAAGTGGAGGGTCTGCATCAACTTCCGGGATCTGAATAAGGCGTGCCCAAAAGACTTTTACCCTCTGCCCCGAATTGACCAGATAGTAGACTCGACCGCTGGATGCGAGTTGATATGCATGCTGGATGCCTATCAGGGTTACCACCAAGTGTCGCTCGCCCGGGAAGACCAGGAGAAAGTGAGCTTCATTACAGCAGATGGCACCTAGTGCTACAACATGATGCCGTTCAGACTAAAGAACGTCGGTGCCACATACCAGCGGCTCATGAACAAGGTGTTCCGGAAATAGATCGGACGAAACCTAGAGGTATATGTGGATGACATACTTATTAAATCAATCCGAGTGGTCAACCTTTGTACAGATATAGAGGAAACCTTCCAGACGCTGAGAACGTACGAATTCAAGCTAAATCCTCAGAAGTGTCTGTTCGGAGCAAAGAGCGGTAGTTTTCTGGGGTATATCGTTACCGAGCGGGGCATAGAGGCGAATCCCAGCAAAGTGAAAGCGCTGCAGGACATGCCGCCTCCCAGAAACTTGAGGGAAGTGCAACGCCTCACCAGTCGGATAACGACCTTGTCGCGGTTCATCTCCACGGCCGATCGGAGCTTGCCTTTCTTTAAGATTCTGCTCCGAGCCACCAAATTCCAGTGGGGAAGAGAATGCGACCAGGCGTTTGAGGAATTAAAGGTTTAACTAAACTCTTTGCCTATATTAGCTAAGCCCAACACCGGTGAGCCGCTGCGCATCTACTTATCCTCGACCGAGCATGCTGTAGGCTCGGCGTTAGTACGGCAGGATGGCGAAGAACAGTCCGTGTATTTTCTGAGTCACATTCTAAAGGATGCTGAGTTCCGCTACACTGGTCTCGAAAAGCTTGCCTTCGCACTAGTCCTCGTCGCTCGGAGGCTTCGACCTTATTTCCTCGCACACATGATAATCGTCATGACGAACAACCCTCTAGGGAGAGTTCTCCTCAACTCGGAGGCATCCAGGCGGCTGATTAAGTGGACAACCGAGCTTAGTGAATTCGATATCCAGTACCTACCCCGCACGACCATTAAGGCACAATCACTGGCGGATTTCATCACCGAAGTGCAGAATCCCGAGCCCGAAGCTTTATGGAGAGTATATGTAGACGGGTCATCCATTCGGCTCGGGAGCGGTATTGGTATTCTATTGGTCTCTTCTCAAGAAGAGCGGATGCATCTGTCCGTCCGACTGGACTGTCGGGCAACCAATAACAAAGCAGAATATGAAGCCCTCATAGTTGGATTGCAGGACGCTCAGCATGTGGGAGCGAGACGGGTAATGATCTACTCAGACTCTCAGCTTGCCGCTCAGCAGCTTCTAGGATCCTTCGAGATAAACAACCCCAGACTCAGGCTCTACGCGGAGGCCTTCGAAAGGCTCAAAACAAACTTCTACGAGGTTGTCATACAGAAGATCCCTCAAGCGGAGAACCAAGCGACAAATGAATTGGCCAAACTCGCGAGTTCAATAACGCTGATCGTCATCCAACAAACGATTGAGCATGTAGCCTTAGTGGCTCACATTGAAAGGATGGAGGGCCTCACGTTCCCTAGCGACTGGAGGACGACCTTAATGTAATTTTTGCGATCGGGGGCTACGCCATTCGATCGGGAAGAGGCCCAGTTGCTGAAAAGGAAAGCTGGTCGGTTCACCCTCATCAGGGATCAGCTCTACAAGAAGACTTTTCCCCGACCATTGCTAAAATGTGTCCGCACGGAGGATGCGGAATATATACTAGAAGAAGTACATCAAGGGTCTTGTGGAGGACACCCGGGCGGCCGCTCGTTGGCGAGGAAGATTCTGCTAGCCGGGTACTTTTGGCTGACCCTCCAGGAAGATCCCGCTTGGACCGTCGCTACCTGCCTTTCCTGTCAGAAATATCACAACTTCACCCCACCGGCCCACTGAGGAGATGAATGCGTCTACAGTGTCCTGCCCGTTCGACCAGTGGGGCATGGATATTGTGGGACCTTTCCCGATGGCGATCGGGCAGCGGAAGTTTTTACTTGTGGCGGTGGACTATTTCTCCAAATGGATCGAGGCCGAGCCACTGGCAAAAATAACCGAGTAGATGGTCAAGAAGTTTATCTGGCAGCATATAATATGTAGGTTCGGCATTCCGCGTCGACTCTGTTAGAATGTATACTAAAAGCCTAGCTTTTGTATAAACATTTATTTAGAAATAAAAGAATCACATTGGTCAAATGCCTACATTTATGATAAATGTAGTTGTTCAATTAATTTATATTGTAGATAACATGGTGTGTGGTGTCACACACAGAGGATCATGTTATCAACACCTTATAAATTATAAACAGTAGCTCACGACCAAGATGGAAAGGAACAAACCATTGGAAGGTCGTAGTGTAATTAGATATTAGTTTATCTTAACTATATAATTACACTAGTACACTTAGAGTGTATTGAGTAGGACCATTAGAGGGTGTTTCCTTTTATACTGACTTTATAAAGGAACAAAGACCTCAGTTATTATGGAAGTGTGTGCTCTTAATCCTAATATAATAATAAGCACATATATTTGATATTTATTTCTTTAACTTATCAAAGGGTGAGATTTAGCTCGATAAATCAAAATGTCCGATAAGTTGGGAAATGATGTTACTTATAATGTGTCTTGTTGATTATAGAAGGAAACTGTGTCCTAGAAATCTAGGTTAATAATGTCCCCAAGAGGAGCTCATAAAGATTGTCATGTTAAACCCTGCAGGTGGACTTAGTCCGATATGACGATAAGGTTGAGTGGTACTACTCTTAGACTGAGATATTAATTAAAATGATCAGTTGTCAGTAACTCAATTAATTAGTGGGCATCCGACATCTTAAACACAGGGAGACTAACACACTCATAATAAGAAGGAGCCCAAAATGTAAATTGGGATTGGTGCGGTAGTTCAATAATAATTCTTTAGTGGTATGAATTATTATTGATGAAGTTAAGTTGTGTTTCGGGGCGAACACGGGAAGCTTAATTTCATCGGGAGACCAAAACCAATTCCTCCTCTCGGTCCCTATCATAGCCTCTTGTATATAGATATTTATACCCACCTATACCCACCTTTCTACCCACCTTAAGGTGGTCGGCCAAGCTAGCTTGGAGCCCAAGCTAGGGCCAGCCAAAGCTAATGGTGAAGATAAATTTAAGTGGCCGACCAAAGCTTGGATCCCAAGCTTAGGTGGCCGGCCACTAGAAAATAAAAAAGGGTTTTTATTAAAATTATTTCTTATGTGGATATCATGGTTTTTAAAAGAGAGTTTGAAATTTAAATCTTTCCTTTTATAGCTTTCTACAAAAGATTAAGAAAAGATTTAAAAACTTTCCTTATTTGTAGATTGAAAGGTGGATTTTAATTTTAAGAAAACTTTCCTTTTTTAACCATGTTCATGATTTAAAAGAGAGTTTAAAAATTAAATATTTCTTTTATAAGTTTCTACAAAAGATTAAGAAAAGATTTGATATCTTTCCTTATTTGTAGATTGAAAGGAGATTTTAATTTTTAGAGATAACTTTCCTTTTTGAAAATTATCCACATGTTTAAAAGAAAGATTTATTTTATAAAAATTCCTTTTTATAATCCACCATGAAAGGAAAAATTATTGGAGAAATTTTTTATAAATTTCCGAAAATAAATTAGGAAGTTTTAATTCTTGTGTTAATTAAAACTCTCCTTGTTTTGGGGATTAAAGTGGTCGGCCATTACAATTGTGAAAAGGATTTTTAATTTTAATTAATTAAATTTTCCTTTTCATGGTAAAGTAATAAGGAAGTTTTTATTTAAATTTTCCTTATTTGCCAAGACCAAGGATTATAAAAGAGGGGGTAGAGGTGTCTTCATGAGAGCTAACTCTATTCTTTTCTTCCTCTCTTTTTCTCCTTGGTGTGGCCGGCCCTAGAAGTTTTCCCTCTCCTCTTCTCTTCTTCTTTAGTGGCCGGTTTTATCCTCTCTTGGAACTCTTGATGGTGGCCGGTTCTAGCTAGGAGAAGAAGGAGAGAAAGGAGGTTTTGTTTCTTACATCCCTTGGAGCTTGGTGGTAGTGGTCTGACCTCTACTTCTCTTGGAGAATTATGGTGGCCGAATTTTGCTTGGAGAAGAAGGTGGCTTAGGTGGATTCTCATCTCGGTAGATCGTTACCCACACAACGTCCGGGACAAGAAGAGGAATACGGTAGAAGATCAAGAGGTTATTTGCTTACAAAGAAAGGTATAACTAGTAATTGTTTTCCGCATCATACTAGTTCTCTTTGTATAGTTATTTTTGGAAATACCAAACACAAGAGGCATATGATTCTAGAGTTTTCGGATTTGTTTCGAAGTTGTGTTTCTTTTCTTTTATTTTTCGAATTTGTGATTCGATTGTTCTTTTTGGTTAACCTAGAGTTATTTAAGGAAATTAAATATTAGCTTTCCTTAAAAGGCTTTATCTAGGCGGTAGTGGTTGCTCCCATATCCAAGAAGACTATGTGCCTCGTCATGCAGTCCTGGAAGCCAATTTTGGAAATTAATATTTAATGAAATTAATAACATAGGTGAATTTGAATCAATAGTGTTAAGTTCCGCTTGCGATTCAAATCTAAACCATTAAGAACAAATAAGTTAAATTTGGAATCAATGATGTTAAGTTCCGTCTGCGATTCATAATTTAACTTCTAAAGAACACAATAGGTTATTTAAGGAAAGGTTCGACACTTGTACAAAAAAATTTTGTACAGTGGAACCGGTACGATTTTCCTAGGACTAACCAACAATTGGTATCAGAGCTAGGGTTTGCCTCTGTGTGTTTGGTTTTCAAATTAGGTTATGCACATGTCATATATAATTTAGGCAGGATAATAGTCGGATGTGCTAACTTTGTGGTTGCAGGCTCCAACTATTATGGCTTATAGATGTTGTGTGTGATTGGACCCTTGGACATGTCAAGGGCATTATTTTGTGTGTGCATGATTGTATGTAACTAATACAGCAGGAGTTGTATTAGCCCTAGGATTTTAGAATTTTATTTTCGATCTAGATTACATGTACATTTCCTCGTGGAATATAGGATCGATATATGTAAAATTCTATTTTTGTCGCTAATCAGATTCTTGCGAGGCGTGGTACTTTTGGAGCACCAGAGACACAGCGGAATAAGAAGCAAGATGGATGCGACAACTCGACCTAATGGCGGTGGCTAAAGATGACAACAGCTAGGGTTGGAGCACATGGAGGACAGTAACAGGAAAATGCCATAATAGTTGGAAAATAATTTCTATATTTATTGCTTTTATTTATTGTGATGTGTGTGTATGCATGTGATGTATGCTAGGATAACTTAAAATTCCTCACTTTAAATAACTAAGTGGGAGAGGGATTTATTTTAATAAATTCCACGGTCTCCATTACTAGTTTGTAAGTGATGCAAACAAACTTGCGCATTGGCTCTAAGTGTCTTCCTCCATATCGGATGAGTTTGTTTGCGGATCACTAGATCAAACTTCCATTTAGGATGACTATAGGAAATTAATTAAGAGCGTATGATCTTCTCCATCGGAAGGGGCATAATCTTATTAATGGACTTAGTGTCAAGTAATGGTATACACTTAGGCACGTCTAATAGTATCCTCCCTATCGAATTCACTGCTATTATTTGTGTGACCAAAGGAAAACCAACTATTAATTTGTCAAAAAGATAAGTTGAAAAGATAATAAAATTAAAACCCCCTCTTACAAATGTCGAGTTTTTGTATACGTCCACACTATCGTGGCATACAAAATTCACGGTGTATAAGGTAATTTTATTTGTCAGGATGACAAGAAAATAAAATTAATGGGAAAACTCCTCTTACAAATGTTTGGTTTTGTATACGTCCACACTATCGTGGCATACAAAATTCATGGTGTTTGAGGTAATTTTATTTGTCATAAAGATTTATTGACAAGATAATTAATGGGTAAAACTCTCCTCTTACAAATGTTCAATTTTGTATACGTCCACACTATCGCGGTATGTAAAATTCACGATGTTTGAGTTGTTGGTGAATTTAAATAATATTGTTTTGAGAAATCAATATTATTTAAAAATTTAAAGTTTTGACCAAATATTTGATCAAAGACAGATCAACTATTAATTTTATTCGTCATAAAGTAAAGTTGACGAGATAATAAAATTAATGGATAAAATCTCCTCTTTGATTTTGTATACGTCCACACTATCGTGGTATATAAAATTCATGGGGATTTTCAGGAGTTGGTCTTGACCAAATATTTTTGTGATTCTTAGGATTTAAAATGTTTGTCAATCCCCTAGTTGTTATACTATAGAATAGACTTAGTAGTCCCAATTGTAATGATTGGAAATAGGACTTGGACATTTAGGTAGATTGTCCTCTTAGAACTAAGAACAAAATAGGTGTATTTCATTCATTAGTTAACACATGATTAGTGGTGTTATCTACCGGTACCTGGTGTGTAGATACGGGAGCCACTGATCATGTTTGTAATTCATTGCAGAGGTTCCAGGAAACCCGATAACTATATGAAGGGGAAGTCACCGTCTACATGGGCACTGCTACAAAAGTGGTAACTGTTGCAGTGGGAGATGCTTATCCTATGATAGGAATAAAATATGAATTTTTTGAAATTGTCTTTACATACTAAGTTTAGAAAGGACCTGATTGTAGTTTCTAAACTATTAAAGAATAGATATTGTGTCTATTTTGATAACAAAGTTGTTATTAAGAAAATAGGAAAGATATCTGTTCTGGTACATTGGTTAACAATTTATAAATCCAATAACTCCTACAATGCAATAAATGGAAATTAGTAACACATCTTCTAACTTTAATAAGAGAAAGCAACCTTCAAAAATGAACCAATCACATCCTTGGCAGTCTAAGGCTAGGTTATATTAACTTGAGTAGGATTCAAAGGATAAAAACCAATGAACTCTTGGGTTCATTGGTAGTGGAAATCTTTCCAATCCCGCGGGTCTTACTTGGAAGGAAAAATAACCAAGAAGCTTTTAAGTCTAAGGGGTATAGAGCCAAGGATGTGTTGGAATTGGTTCATTCTGATTTGTGTGGTCTTATGACTATCCAGACAAGAGGTAGGTTCGAATATTTCGTCTATTTTAGACAACTATATATACATTTACTTGATGCACCGCAAGACTAAGTGCTTTGATTAGTTCAAAGAGTACAAGACTAATGCGGAGAAACGTCAAAGTAAAAGTATCAAGTCACTATGGTAAGATCATAGTGGCGAGTACCTCTTGGGAGAATTTAGGAGTCACTTATCAGAAGTAGGGATTCAAACCCAACTAACTGCACCTGGTACACCCCAACAAAATGGTGTAGTAGAAAGAAGGTATAGGACTCTTATGGAAAAGATTAGATCGATGATGAGTTATTCAAAATTACTAAATTCATTTTAAGGATATACTCTGGAAACGGAAGTGAACCTAGTACCTTCTAAGTCAGAACTCTCTACTCCCATAGAATTGCAGAATAGGGGTAAGCCTAATCTGAAGCATATTCGGATTTGGGGTAGGCCAGCAAATGTGCTGAAGGGAGACACTGAGAAGTTGGACAGGAGTTTACTTGTTTGTGCGTTATCCTAAGAAAAACGAAAGGAGGTTTATAGTCCTTAAAATCAGAAGGTCATTGTTGGCATCAATGCCCGATTTTTAAGAGGACTATGAAATGAACCAAAGCCCATAAGTAAAATTGTTCTTAAAAGAAAAAGGACACGTCTAATCTAGTACCAACTGTATAAGATGTAATACCATAAGAAACTGCAACATGTGTCACAAATGATACACAACAACAGACAATGCCTTGTCGTAGTGGGAGGGTTGTGAGGCAACCTGAGAGATTCATGTTTTTGGAAAGTCTTCGAACTTGATCCCGGGTAAACATGAACCTAATCCCCAGACACATGACGAAGCACTCCAAGATAAAGATGCAGCATCTTTGCAAAATGCAATGAATACAGAATTAGAATATGCGTATTCTAATAAAGTCTGGGAGCTTGTAGAATCACCAAATGGTGTAAAAGCCATTAAGTGAAAACAGGACTACAATAGGAAAAGAGGATAGACAGGAAGGTAGAAACTTTCAAAGCAAGGCTTGTTGAAAAAGGAAACTTTTTTACCGGTAATCATGCTTAAGTCTATCCGGATTCTTTTATCTATTATGAGATTTGGCAAGTGGATGTCAAGACAGCTTTCCTTAATGGAAGTCTTGAAGAAAGCATCCATATTAAGCAACCAGTAGGGGTTTATTGCGAAGGGCAAAGAGCATCTTGTGAGGAAGCTCAATTAATCTATGGACTGAAGCAAAGCTTCAAGGTCTTCGATATCTGGTCTAATGAAGTAATCCAGACCTATGGAATTATTCAATGACCAAATAAGTCTTGTGTATACAAGAAGTGTGATGGAAACGTGGTGGTATTTCTTGTACTATACGTAGATGACATTTTTTGGTAGTTGGAAATAATATCAAAATGTTGTCGGAAGTAAGAGTATAGTTCAAACAAATTCGATATAAAGAACTTGGGAGAATGCACATATTCTTGAGATCAAAGTAATAAGGGATCGCAAGAAAAGAATATTGTGCTTATTCCAAACTTCATATATCGAAACAATCCTTGCTCGTTTTAGCATGCAAGACTCCAAGAAAGGTTTTTACCTTTTAGGCATGAAGTAACTTTATCTAAAGAGATGTCTCCGAAGACATCAAAGGAGATAGAGGATATGAAGGCAGTTCCTTATGCTTCGGCTGTGGGAAGCCTAATGTATGCAATGCTGTGAACGAGACCGGATATCTGCTTTGTCGTGGGCATGATTAGCAGATATCAAAGTAACCCTGGACAAGGACATTGGACTGCGGTAAAGCATATATAGAAGTACCTTAGAGGCACTAGAGATTATATGCTAGCATACAAGGCAGATAATTTGCTCACTGTGGGTTGCACGGACCTTGACTTCCAATCAGATAGGGACAATAGTAAGTCAACCTCAGGGTTTTGTGTTTACTTTAGGAGGTGAAGTCATAACTATGGAAGAGTGATAAGCATAGGTGCTTTTTCGGACTCCACCATAGAAGCTGAGTATATGGCAGCCTCTGAGGTAGCCATAAAAGTGGTATGGCTCAGATACTTCAAGATAGACTTAGATATGATTTCTGGTTTGCCCAAAATAATTTGGTGCAGTAGCAAACTCGAAGAAATCATAAGTCCATAAGACAAGTAAACACAATAGAGCGCAAGTACTACCCAATACGAGAAATCGTATAACGAGGAGAAGTTGTTGCCGCATAAATTGCATCAAGTGATAACCTGGAAGATCCTTTCACTAAGGCACTTAAGGCAAGAGCTTTTGATGGGCATGTTGAAGGGTTGGGAATCAGATATATGGCAGCAGATATGGCAGCTTAGTCTTTTAGTATAAGTGGGAGATTGTTAGAATGTATACTAAAAGCCTAGCTTTTGTATAAACATTTATTTAGAAATAAAAAAATCACATTGGTCAAATGTCTACATTTATGATAAATGTAGTTGTTCAATTAATTTATATTGTAGATAACATGGTGTGTGGTGTCACACACAGAGGATCATGTTATCAGCACCTTATAAATTATAAACAGTAGCTTACGACCAAGATGGAAAGGAACAAACCATTGGAAGGTCGTAGTGTAATTAGGTATTAGTTTATCTTAACTATATAATTACACTAGTACACTTAGAGTGTATTGAGTAGGACCATTAGAGGGTGTTTCCTTTTATACTGACTTTATAAAGGAACAAAGACCTCAGTTATTATGGAAGTGTGTGCTCTTAATCTTAATATAATAACAAGCACATATATTTGATATTTATTTCTTTAACTTATCAAAGGGTGAGATTTAGCTCGATAAATCAAAATGCCCGATAAGTTGGGAAATGATGTTACTTATAGTGTGTCTTGTTGATTATAGAAGGAAACTGTGTCCTAGAAATCTAGGTTGATAATGTCCCCAAGAGGAGCTCATAAAGATTGTCATGTTAAACCCTGCAGGTAGACTTAGTCCCATATGATGATAAGGTTGAGTGGTACTACTCTTGGACTGAGATATTAATTAAAATGAGTTGTAAGTAACTCAATTAATTAGTGGACATCCGACATCTTAAACACAGGGAGACTAACACACTCATAATAAGAAGGAGCCCAAAATGTAAATTGGGATTGGTGCGGTAGTTCAATAATAATTCTTTAGTGGTATGAATTATTATTGATGAAGTTAAGTTGTGTTTCGGGGCGAACACGGGAAGCTTAATTTCATCGAGAGACCAAAACCAATTCCTCCTCTCGATCCCTATCATAGCCTCTTATATATAGAGATTTATACCCACCTATACCCACCTTTCTACCCACCTTAAGGTGGCCGGCCAAGCTAGCTTGGAGCCCAAGCTAGGACCGGCCAAAGCTAATGGTGAAACTAAATTTAAGTGGCCGGCCAAAGCTTGGGTCCCAAGCTTAGGTGGTCGACCACTAGAAAATAAAAAGGATTTTTATTAAAATTATTTCTTATGTGGATATCATGGTTTTAAAAGAGAGTTTGAAATTTAAATCTTTTCTTTTATAGCTTTCTACAAAAGATTAAGAAAAGATTTGAAAACTTTCCTTATTTGTAGATTGAAAGGTGGATTTTAATTTTAAGAAAACTTTCCTTTTTAACCATGTTCATGATTTAAAAGAGAGTTTAAAAATTAAATATTTCTTTTATAAATTTCTACAAAAGATTAAGAAAAGATTTGATATCTTTCCTTATTCGTAGATTGAAAGGAGATTTTAATTTTTAGAGATAACTTTCCTTTTTGAAAATTATCCACATGTTTAAAAGAAAGATTTATTTTATAAAAATTCCATTTTATAATCCACCATGAAGGGAAAAATTATTGGAGAAATTTTTTATAAATTTCCGAAAATAAATTAGGAAGTTTTAATTCTTGTGTTAATTAAAACTCTCCTTGTTTTGGGGATTAAAGTGGCCGGCCATTACAATTGTGAAAAGGATTTTAATTTTAATTAATTAAATTTTCCTTTTCATGGCAAAGTAATAAGGAAGTTTTTATTTAAATTTTCCTTATTTGCCAAGACCAAGGATTATAAAAGAGGGGGTAGAGGTGTCTTCATGAGAGCTAACTCTATTCTTTTCTTCCTCTCTTTTTCTCCTTAGTGTGGCCGGCCCTAGAGGTTTTCCCTCTCCTCTTCTCTTCTTCTTTAGTGGTTGGTTTTATCCTCTCTTGGAGCTCTTGATGGTGGCCGGTTCTAGCTAGGAGAAGAAAGAGAGAAAGGAGGTTTTGTTTCTTACATTCCTTGGAGCTTGGTGGTGGTGGCCGGACCTCTACTTCTCTTGGAGAATTGTGGTGACCGAATTTTGCTTGGAGAAGAATGTGGCTTAGGTGGATTCTCATCTCGGTAGATCGTTGCCCACACAATGTCCGGGATAAGAAGAGGAATACGGTAGAAGATCAAGAGGTTATTTGCTTACAAAGAAAGGTATAACTATTAATTATTTTCCGCGTCATACTAGTTCTCTTTGTATAGTTATTTTTGGAAATACCAAATACAAGAGGCATATGATTCTAGAGTTTTCAGATTTTTTTCGAAGTTGTGTTTCTTTTCTTTTATTTTTCGAATTTGTGATTCGATTGTTCTTTTTGGTTAACCTAGAGTTATTTAAGGAAATTAAATATTAGCTTTCCTTAAAAGGCTTTGTCTAGGCGGTGGTGGTTGCTCCCATATCCAAGAAGGTCATGTGCCTCGCCATGCTGTCCTGGAAGTCAATTTTGGAAATTAATATTCAATGGAATTAATAACATAGGTGGATTTGAATCAATAGTGCTAAGTTCCGCTTGTGATTCAAATCTAAATCATTAAGAACAGATAAGTTAAATTTGGAATCAATGATGTTAAGTTCCGTCTGCGATTCGTAATTTAACATCTAAAGAACACAATAGGTTATTTAAGGAAAGGTTCAACACTTGTACAAAAAAATTTTGTACAGTGGAACCGGTACGATTTTCCTAGGACTAACCAACAGGCTCGTGTCCGATAATGGGCGGCAGTTCGTTGGACAGCAGCTCCGAGAATGGTGCGAGGGGTACGACATTCAGCAGCACTTCACCTCTGTGGCCTATCCGCAAAGCAACGGGCAGGCCGAAGTCGCCAATTAGGAGATCCTCCGGATTCTTCGTGTTCGGCTCGACCATGTCGGGGGCAGTTGGGTAGATGAGCTCCCACGCGTGTTATGGGCGATCCGCATTACCCCGAAGGAGGGAACGGGGGTCACGCCCTTCCACTTAGTATACGGAGGGGAGGTTGTCGTTCTCGTGGAGGTCGGAGTAGAATCTGATCGGGTGCAACAGTACGATGCGAGTAACGTCGAACAGAGGCAGTTGGAGCTGGACCTTATAGACGAGGTGCGAGCGAAAGCAGTCGTCCTGCTAATGGCGTACCAGCAAAGAATGAAGCAGAATTACAACAGGCGAGTAATTCCAAGGGCATTCCAGGTCGGCGACTTTGTATGGAAAAAGGTGAAGCCAGTCGGCGATGTGAGCAAGCTGGAGGCTCCCTGGGCTGGGCCCTTCAAGGTCATCGAGAAGCTCCGATCGGGCGCCTATTACCTCGAAGATGAAGAAGGACGGCAGTTAGAACGACCATGGAGCGCTAACCATCTCCAGCCATACCGAGCTGGGTGAAAGGTTCGTCAATGTAATTCATTATATGTACTTTCCGTTCTTCGGCTCCCTTTGAATGCAGGAATGAAATCAAAAAACAAAGTACGCACCGAACGGCCAGGATCCATAAGATCGTCGAGCGGCGACGTTAAACTCTAGAGTCGAACCGGCGACTATAAACCCCCCGGCCTAAAGACCGTCGAGCGGCGACGTTAAACTCTAGAGTCGGACCGGCGACTATAAACCCCCCGGCCTGAAGACCGTCGAGCGGCAACGTTAAACTCTAGAGTCGGACCGGTGACTATAATCCCCCTGGCTTGAAGACCGTCGAGCGGCGACGTTAAACTCTAGAGTCGGACCGGCGACTATAAACCCCCCGGCCTGAAGACCGTCGAGCAGCGACGTTAAACTCTAAAGTTGAACTGGCGACTATAAATCCCCTGGCTTGAAGACCGTCGAGCGGCGACGTTAAACTCTAGAGTCAGACCGGCGACTATAAACCCCCCGACCTGAAGACCGTCGAGCGGCGACATTAAACTCTAGAGTCAGACCGGCGACTATTAACCCCCCGGCCTGAAGACCGTCAAACGGCGACGTTAAACTCTAGAGTCGGACCGGCGACTATAAACCCCCCGGCCAGAAGACCGTCGAGCGGCGACGTTAAACTCTAGAGTCGGACCAGCGACTATAAACCCCCCGGCCTGAAGACCGTCGAACGGCGACGTTAAACTCTAGAGTCGGATCGGCAACTATTAACCCCCCGGCCTGAAGACCGTCGAACGGCGACGTTAAACTCTAGAGTTGGACCGACGACTGTAAACCCCCTAGCCTGAAGACCGTTGAGCGACGACCTTAAACGCCAGAGTCGAACGGCTACTATAAAACTCCGCCTTGGCATCGTTTCAATCTGACAGGTCCTACGGAAAAGAGGTGGTCTTGTACTGGATTGTCGAGTAGCGGCTCGAACATCAAAAGACGAGGCTCTCACGAATTCAATAGCGATCAGGGGAACAGATAACTCACTCGGATATACACAACGATAGAATAAGCAAACAGTGAAATGTCAAAAATTCATTAACCAAAATAGGTCGAACGGCGAGTGCATGCAGGGAAAGAGGCCGAACGGCCAGTACATATCCACGACTTCACTCTAGATAATTAAAAATCTCATCTGGAATCGTGGTAAGCAGCTCGGCATGGTCACGGATGGGGATGGTGAAATCCTCAGGGAGCCGACCCTTTGTCTTCAGATAGTCAGCCATGGCAGTGATGGCCAACTCGAACGCATGGACGAACCGAGCGTAAACTTTCTCAACAAATTTCTCCGAGCGGATGAAGTTCTGTTGCATGACAGTAAATCAATTAGGCTCGGCCTCCTGATATTCTTTGAGGGCAGCTCGGGAAGCCTCCAGTGCGTCTTGAAAGGTCTTCAGGGAAGCCTGGAGAGCGATCACCTCCGTCGAGCGGCCAGCCTTCTCGGCGGTAAGTAGATCAGTCAACTCCTTGACCTTCAGCTCGAGCGCTCAAGCCTCGACATTCTTTGCCTCCAGGTCGGTGACGACCCTATTCTTCCTGGAGGTAGCCAAGTCGATCTTTTTGTCATAAGTCTTCACTTGGGCCTCGAGCCGGTCCACCATAGTTTGCAGGCCCGAAGATTTGTGATGCTCGACCTCCAACAATTTCTTGGTCTTGTCCAGATCCGCCTTCAGCTCGGCGTAAGAGGGGCCCTGAGGGGGAGCTCCACCAGAAACTTTGAGTTTCTTGAACTCCTCCTCCAAAGACGCCAGGCGGTTGCATACCGCTATGCTCTCCACCCAGTACTGCAACCAGGTCAGAAGGGAAAAAGTCAGTACCGAACGGAGAGAAAAAATGAAGGTTACGGTAAGAGTTACCCCGGTGGCTTGTTGCAGATGGTTGTTGCCGAGCAGCCCCGGGGGCATCAGGGCAATACGCGCCCGAGCGTCCTCCCAGACCTTCGCCAGCGGTCCCCGAATGGTTATTTAGTGCTCGGGGCTCATCAGACTTTCGGCCGCCTACAGATATTCCTCCGTCGATAGGTGGAGTATGGCCTTGATCATCCTGCGCCCGCCCGGTGCAGACTAAGCAAACGCTGAAGGGGCAGAGGACTAGCCGATCGGCTCGGAGTGAATGAGAGATCGCGTGCTTGTCCGGGGGGCAGGAGGAAGTGAGCTAAGGGGTTGAGCAGCGATGGGATCGGAAGGCCAATCACCTTGAGATGGGGTCCGGTCGGAAGATAGCGCTTCCACAGTCGCCGGAGCCAATAGAGGAGGATCATCCATCTGCTCGGACACGTGTACGGCTGAGGTGGCCGAGTGGGTCGGTGTGCCCGTTCGGCGGCGTTTACGTCCAACCAACGAAAGTTCATCACCGAAAGACCCGGTTTCCTCGAGTCGAGTGGCCGGTTGAGTACCCGACGGAGCGGTCTCTCCTACTACTTCGGTGGTGACAGTGACAGCGGCTGAAGCGTCACCCGCCGTCTGCGACTCTTCGCTCTCGCCTTCATGAGAGCCAACTGGGGCGATGCCGAGTCTCTCCGCCTCCTGCGCGGCAGCCGCCTCTATCTCGGCAGCCTTGCGCTTCAGCATACCGAGCACCACCGATTTCATCATGGTCGCAGCTGCAAGAAAGAGAAAAGAAATCAGTTAGACCCAAAGAAAAGGAGAGAAATATATTTCTTATCAGGGTCGTTCGGAAGCCACATTCGGATCAGACTTAAGCTGAACAGGTACAACATCCCCTCGAGCAGCAGCTTGTGGATGTCTAATTTCAGGTCGGCCAACAGGTTAGCCGCGTGGAGAAAAGCGGGCTCGGTCCTATACCTTTTCAGATCGGGGGGAGGCAGCAACGAAGTTTGCCATTGAGTTTGGAAAGATGGAGACTCGAGAAGACTCAAAAAGAAAAAATAGTCTCTCCAGTGCTTATTGGAGGTAGGCATCTTGTCAAAAAAAATCAAGCCGATCCGAGATTGAAACAAGAAGGTGCCTACCTCAGACTTCTTGGGATAGTAAAAATAGTGAAAAATCTGAGGCTTGAGGGGGATGTTGTGCACTCGGAAGAGCACAACTACGCCACACAGTAGCCTAAAGGAGTTGGGCACGAGCTGGTCGAGCGGAATGCGAAAGTAGTTACACAATTCTATGATGAATGGGTGGATTGGAAACCTAAGGCCAGCTACGAATTGGTCGCGGAAGAAGGTAACAGTGTCGGCCGGCGGATCATGAGGTCAGTCGGACGACTCGGTCAGGGTGAGCTTGTGGTCAGCAGGGATGTCATATGCGTTGATCAGATTAAAGGCATCTCCTGAGTCAAACCGACTCTCCATGGCGTGATACCAAAGGCCGGGAGGGGGGGGGGGGGCAGAAGAACTGGCCATGATAGGAAAATGAAAACACAAAAAGTTCATCAAAAAGATTAACGAAGAGAGCAATGATAGAGGCAACGCCAAGGAAAGCAAAGAAGCAAACGCGAAAACACGCGAAGGGGATCAAAGAGCTTACAAAAGGAAACCTGGGAGGAGGATAGAGGATCGCCAGAACGCTGGAGGCTGAGGAAGACGACGAAGCACGCGGAGGCAGTAACGATGGAATAGAAGTCGGCTCCGATGCTTTATAAACATAGGGCTCGGTCAACCTCAACCGTCCGATCCAGGTCACAAGGATCGAAGTTGACATCCAACTGTTGAATTCAAATCATCGCCTGTCCCATCGGAGCTGACGCCCTCGCCGTACGATGACTGCGGTGGCGCCACGTGGCAACAAGTTAGAGGGCGACATTTAATGAATGCCATTACGCGGGCGTGGGCGCATACTCGACCTTAATGGCAGGGATTTGCATGAATTCCGAGGAGATCCTGAAGATGTCAGCGTTAATCACCCTCGGGTTGATAAGGCACTCAGCGGCAAGCAAAACTTTTCAAGGCCCGGCGGGTAGGCCGCCGAGCGGTTGCTTGGAACCCTCACAGTGCCCGAACGGAGATGCACTTACCTCAGTGGTCAGGTGGCCGCTACACCACCAAACTAGTAGTCCAGTCAGTCGGACTTTCAACCTCCTTCGACTAGACTTGAGGGGAAGGTACGTGATCCGGTGGTGAAGGAGGGGGTCCGGCCGTACAGTGGTCAATGACACATGGAAGTCAAAGTCAAGATGGACAGCCCAATGTTCTGGCCGAGCGGGGAGGTCACCTCGACGATCGACCGTGATAGCGCCCAGGCCGGCGCGAAGACAGGTTGATCGTAGGTCGGGTTTCCGATGCTCAGGGGTTCTCGTATAAAAGAGTCGATGCGCCGAGCGACATGTCCGCTCGGCCGAGTTACCGAACAACTAAGGTTGCATGCCCGTCCGAGTATGCGACCGAGCAGCTCTCCCGCTCGGCCTAGTAATGGACAAGAGACAGAAGAGGACAAAATGGACAGCTGGCGATATCCTTCTCGAGACATGCGTCGTCGACAGACAGCATGGTCGACGACCAGACCAAATAGAAGATCGTACGGTAGAAGTTTCCACTGTCATGTCAGAGATATGCTCGGACGGTTGCGGTATGGCATCAAACGCACTATTCTGGCACGCCCATTTTGAGGTATGCTTGGGGGAGCGACCCCTTTCCAGCCCGGCTTTGTTACAAGTTCGTCGGAGGTCCACGTCATCTGGGAAGTCATCCGAGGATGGCATAGAGCGCCACGTCCCCAGCGTCCGTCAACTCGATTCTCGGACAAGATCAAGCACCATACAGGAGAGAGAAGAGAATTGCATTCAGATGAGAGAGAAAAAAACATTCTTAGTCACGTCTACACATCCACGTTGAATGTCGTCCATTGTTGTGCAAGATAAATTGTGCAAGGTATTATTATTTTATATATATTTATAATGCAAGTATTCAATTATTCAAATCAATTAATTCTAGAGATGATCAATCCGTCCGCAAATAAATTTTCCATCAACCACTAAAGTAATTCAGGAAGCGCAAATAGGTCCTGGTAAACGGCCTAGCATCACGAGTGATTTGAACACTGCAGTCATATGAGGTGTCCTGCATGAGTGTTAAACCCTCGTTACATAAGAGTTCATCCTACCTCTTACCATCGCACGTGTCCCAAGGACAATCTTAACTTTATATATAGTTCAGCTCCAACCACCAATTAACCTCTATAATAACCTCAACTTACCCTAAACCTTGAATTCTAATAACCTCAACTTACTCTAAACAGTCTTCCTTTCTTTTCTTTAAGGGTACATATCCATTTAGCATTGATTGATCATGAATTTTCTTGGGTAAAAATCAAAAGGGCATTCCTTTTTGATTGGAATCATTAAAAGAACATCTAATCCCATCACTATATATATTTTACCCTGTACAATGGTGGACAACATCTAATATGGATGATATGTCACAGTTAAGAATGATTTTTTTATTTTTCTCTCTTATCTACCTGCAATTCTATTCTCTCTCCTGCATGTAAGGTGGTGATGATTTTTACAAAGCAGTAACAGCGCTGGTACTAATCTTTAAAGACCAACACCAGCATTGGTTTGAAACCAATACTAACCAGCATCACGTTAGTGCTGGTCTTAAAGATTAGCACTGTGTTGGTCTTAAAGACCAGCACCAATGTTGGTGATGATCTTTAAAGATCAGCACCAAACCAGCACCAATCTGATGCTGATTTGTGCAAACTAGCACTACCGTTGGTGTTTATTTGCATAAATCAACACCAATGTGATGATGGCTGGTGCTGATTTCAAACCAATGTTGGTGCTAGTCTTTAAATATCAGCACCAAGGCTAGTGCTGATCTTTAAAAACTAACATCAATGCTAGTGATGGTTTATAGAAATCGACACTATATAGGAGAGAGAAAAGAATTGCAAGCAGGTGAGAGAGAGAAATAAAAAAATCATTCTTGGTCGCGTCAGAGCATCCACATTGGATGTCGCCCATCATTGTGCAAGATAAGTTGTGCAGGGTATTATTGTTTTATATATATTCATAATGCAAGTATCCAGTTATTCAAATAAATTAATTCTAGAGATGATCAATCCGTTCGTAAATAAATTTTCCATCAGCCACTAAAATAAATTCAGGAGCAAATAGGTCCTGGTGAATGTGTAGGATTAAGTCCACATGGGTGAACTAGATCCAATTGAGTCCACATAGGTGGACTTAATCTCCATAAGGTTGGGCTTACACTTGATTAACACACACACAACTAATTGTCATTAAAGTAACTAAACCCAATTAAGTGACTAATGCTTCAAGCATATAAAGAGGATTTGGATTAAATAGATGTGGATTTAATGTGTAGATCTAATAACCTGGTTCATTAACATTGATGGACTGTTAATGAGACATGGTCTTTTATGGTGGATAGTCCCCATAGGTTGGGTTAGGTATAAAAGGGAAGAGATAAAGTTCATTAGTGAATGCTGAACCTTGCTCTCCTCTTCTAGATTCTTCTCCCCCATTAAGAAGGAACGTGTTCGCTATCTCAATCCTGTGGAAGACATCCACTATGCTTGCGGGATACTACGACGACAAGTAAGAGGCCATAGTATAGCAATGGATTCAGGTTAGCAATTCATGAGCTATTGTCTCGTTTTCTATTGTTCTTTAGAGATTGATAGAAGTTAGATCCTGTTGTAGATATATTTTTTAGTTTGTATATGATGCATTGTAATCTAACAATTGATATCAAAGCTTAAGATTGCTTATTATCAGTTTTTAAGGCGTAAGGATTATTTTTCAACGTTTTGGCACAAATACATCAATTTTTGCATTTGATTCCATATAAATGAGTGAAATTGATGTATATTGTTGAATGTAGTATGGATAGATTAGGATTTAACCTTTGAATTGAGTTTTTCGCATTATTTACGAAGAATGAGATTGGCGACACGATTTTAGGGTAGAAAACCGCATTTCAGAAATGGGTGTTTTCTGATATCAATTGATTGGGAAGGTTCCTAATCGATTGAAGTCGCGGATTCATAAATTGAATCGTCTTGAATCGATCCGTTGATCGATTGGTGTTTACCAATCGATTGGCGTAAGGTTTGATCGATTAGGATGCTCAAGTTCTCGAACAGAAGAGTCTAGAATTGATCAGTTGATCGATTGGTGTTTACCAATCGATCATAATGAGGAATCAATCGATTCAGACTGCTAATCACGATAAGAATTCAAAGGAAAGCTTCTAGATCGATCGACTGATCGATTGGGTCACCAATCGATCAATCAATCGATTGAAGGTTACAAGAATCAAACAGAAAACCTCTGGATCGATCGGCTGATCGATTGGGTCATCAATCGATCAATCAATCGATTGAAGGTTGCAAGAATCAAACAGAAAGTCTCTGGATCGATCGGCTGATCGATTGGGATCACCAATCGATTAGACAATCGATTGATGTTCATGAAAAATAAATAGAAAGTTTTTGAATCGATCAACTGATCGATTAGGGGTTTACCAATCGATCATCCAATCGAATGAAAATCATAAGAATTCAACATAGAGCTTCTGGATCTATTGGCTAATCGATTGGGGTTCACTAATCGATCAACCAATCGATTAGAGTTCGCTGGGCTATCCACAAAAGGTTTCTGAATAGATCAGCCATTCTATTGGCATTGGTCAATCGATCAGCAGATCGATTGAGGTGGATGAATAAGCAAATAGAAGCTTTCTAGATTGATCAGTGGATCGATTTATGTATGTTCAATCGATTGACACACGTGTGAATTGATTCACATTCATTCTTGATCGATTGATAACTGAATTTAGCTCAGTTTTCAGCAATTTCTTCCTAGATTCTTCTTTACTCTTGCTACCTAATTGAACCTATATAATCGCCAAAGCGAGAACTATTGGGGAGGCTAGGAGTATTAGTGTAGAGGGATATATATCCATGATAAGGGTAATTGTCCCAAAGGAAAATCATTCTTATGTCGGATATGTATTTAAGAAAGCTCACAAATTAAGTTAAACTTCTTGATCATGCACATGATGTGTCGGCCCAAAAGAAGGGGCACTGTGTGGCCGATTGGAAGCATTGTGAGTGATGCTAGGAAACATAAGCTAACTAAAGGAAACTCGTGAATAAAGTATCATTCGCATAATGCGTCAGACCAAAGGAAGGTGAGTTATGTGGCAGATGAAGATGATCATGAGTTATTTAGAAAGCACCAATAGCAAGTTACAATTTAGTCCAAAAACTTAATGTAATGTTGCACTAGATATCTCTATGTATGCCCATATAGTTGCATGTTTTTATTTGTTGCATTTTGTTATTGCACAAGATACATGCCTTGTTTGTTAAATTGAGCTATGTTCTTTGCTTTTGTTTTTGTAGTATTCTCAATGTCTGCTAATTTGAACAACATTCCAGTGCTTACTGGCACAAACTTTGGACAATAGAAAGAGCATATTACGATTTTATTGGGCTACATGGATCTGGACTATGCCTTTAGGCATGATCGCCTTGCACCTTTAACCGATGATTTAACTGCGAAACAAAAGGTAAACTTTGACAAGTGGGAGAGATCTAATCGCATGAGTCTGATGATTATGAGAATGTCAATACTAGAATCACTAAGGGGTTCAATAACTGAGAAGGAGAATACTAAAACCTTCCTTAAGGAATTAGCGGACCGATTCACCTCAAACGAAAAGGTCGAGACTACTACACTTCTCATGGAGTTAATGTCCATGCGGTACACAGGGAAGGGTAACATTAGGGAGTACATCATGGAGATATCTAACATGGTTACAAGGCTTAAGGCACTAAAGTTAGACATATATAAAAGTGTCCTTGTGAACCTTATCTTGATCTCCCTGCCTACACAGTTCACTCCTTTTAAGATTAGTTATAATACTCAAAAGGAGAAATAGACACTAAATGAGCTCATAGCTCAGTATGTACAGGAAGAAGAGAGATTAAGAGGTGGCATATCTCAAAGTGCTCACTATGCATCATCATCTCAATATTTGAATAATAAAAAGAAGAAGAATAATAGTAAAAGTAAGGGTAAACAACTTGCAGTGGCTGGGGCTTCAGGACATAAAGTGCAAAAGCAACAAGATTCAGATCCAACTTATTTTTTTGTAAATAGAAAGGTCATCTGAAGAAGGATTGCCCCAGATATGCTAACTGGCATGCTAAAAAAAATATACTTCTCGACTTTGTTAGTTCAGAAATCAATCTAACTACTGTACCTAATAGAAAGGTCATCTGAAGAAGGATTGCCCCAGATATGCTAACTGGCATGCTAAAAAAAATATACTTCTCGACTTTGTTAGTTCAGAAATCAATCTAACTACTGTACCTAATAACACTTGGTAGATAGATACTGGTGCAACTACTCACATAAGTGTAACTATGCAGGGTTTCCTCATGAGCTGAATGTCAATTGATGCTGAAAGATTCATCTATACCAGAACGGGCAAGAAGGCAAAAGTAGAGGCAATAGGTACTTAGCTTGTAGAGTTTGTTTAGGGAACAATGTACTTTTAAATTTGGAAAATACTTTTGTAGTGTCGTCTTTTAAACGGAACTTAATTTCTATTTCATGCTTCGACAAATCCGGATACACTTGTTCATTTGGAAATGGAAAATTTAGTATTTTTCAAAATTCTATCTTGTGTGGTACTGGTTCCTTGATTGACAAGCTATATAGATTGGATATTGAAACTCATATGGATAATTTTGTGATACATAGTATATGTGTGAAGCGTGGTATGACAAATGAGAATTCATCCATATTGTGGTATAGGCGTTTAGGGCATATCTCTAAACAAAACCTAGAAAGGTTAATGTCACTAACAATTCTCAATTCCCTTGATATGTCAGATTTTGGAATCTGCATTGAGTGCATCAAGGGGAAAACAACTAAAAAAGTAATAAGGGTTCAAGGTGGAGTGATGGAGATTTAGAGCTTATACATACAGATATATATGAATCATTCCCTAAGGATTCTTGGAATAGTCAATCATACCTTATAAGCTTTATAGATGATTATTCCCGATATGGATACTTGTACCTTATTCATGAGAAGTTACAATCCCCAGACATGTTCAAAACCTTCAAAGCCAAAGTTGAAAATCAACTTGGTAAGAAGATTAAGGCAGTAAGATCAGACTGTGGTGATGAATACTATGGTAGGTCTGACGGATCTGATGAACAATGTCCTAGGCCATTTGTGGATTATCTTATTGAGTGCGGTATCATGGCGCAATACACCATGCCTGGGACACCTCAGTAAAATAGTGTAACAGAGCGATGAAACCGAATCCTTAAGGACATGGTGAGAAGTATGTTTACATTTTCTTCTCTACTAGAGTCTTTGTGGAGTGAAGCATTCAAGACTGCAGTTTACCTACTCAATAGAGTTCCTAATAAGGCAATAACAAAAATCTCATACGAGTTATAAACAGGTAGAGCACCTAGTCTTAGGCATCTACATGTCTGGGGTTGTCTAGCTGAAGCTAGGCTTATAGGCCTAACGAAAAGAAATTGGACTCCAGAACTGTTAGTTGTCATTTTGTAGGATACTCTGAAAACTCAAGAGGTTTCAAGTTCTATAACCCCTTGAGTAGATCCTTTTTCAAGACAGGTAATGCTAAATTCATTGAGAATGGTAGGAGTGATAAAGCAAGGGAAATATCATTTGAGAAGAACATTAACGATCCTAATATGGTAACTACTGATACAGTGGGTAGTGAAATGGTTACCGTTCCACATATAGTTGAAGTTGTACAATCGGAAGGGGTAGTTGACCATGATATTTCTATGTCACCTCCAACACTTGGAACGTGCGTCATCTCAAATAGAGGTATTCTCTCCTATTGTTGAGAATGACTCTCAACCATCTCAAGATCAAGTGCCAATAAGAAGACCCATTAAAGAGAGGAGATCCATGATCTCTCGTGATTATATTTATCTCCAAAAACATGAATTTGACATTGGGTTGGAAGATGATCCCACATCTTTCCAAGAAGTTAAACAATGCCCTCATCTGAAAAAATGGATCAATGTCATGAAGGGAGAGATGAAGTCTATGGTGAACAACGCGTTTGGGAACTTGTAGAATTGCCTGAAGGTGTGAAATTCGTTGGTTGTAAATGGATATTTAAAACCAAACGAATTATGCTCCCAGCAATACTCCGATGGCAAAGGGTGATAAACTTAGCTTACAATAATGTCCATATCATGAACTTGAGATCAAGGAAATGCAGCAATTCCCCTATGCATCAGCAGTAGGGAGTTTGATATACTTAGGTATGTACACGTCCGGATCTTGCGTACATTATGGAGATATTGGGTAGATATTTGAGTAACCCTGGACCAGTGCATTAGCAAGTTGTAAAGAGGGTTATGCGGTATCTGTAAAGAACGAAGGATTACATGTTCACTTATCAGAGATCGAGTCATCTGGAGATCATTGAATATTCAGACTATGATTTTACTGGATGCTTGGATAGCAAGAGGTCTACCTCAGGTTATATCTTCATATTGGCGGAATTGACTATATCATATGAAAGCGTCAAACAGAGCTAATAGCCACTTCCACTATAGAGGTAGAGTTTATAGCCTGCTATGAAGCTTCCAACCACAGGATATGGATGTGGAATCTTATCACAGGATTACAGATTATTGGGGGCATTGACAGACCATTGAGGATCAACTGTGATAACAAAGCTGCAGAATTATATTCTAAGAACAACCCCAGTTTGTTAAAATCTAAATACATCGACATAAAATTTTTGGCGGTTAAAGAAAGAATTCAAAGTGGACAAATATTGATAGAGCATATAAGACAGATTTCATATTAGTGGATCCACTCACCAAGGGTTGGCCACCTAAGGTGTTTCATCAGCATGTGCTGAATATGGGGGTTCTTCCTTTTGATGAAGTACTCATTATGTAGGAATCTGTATTTTGTGTGATGCTCTATGTTCATGAACACAAAATTTTTGCTTGTTGTATATACTGTAATTTTTCTTATATGTGTGCATGATTTTAACTTACTTTAACATATGAATATTATATTTACTATTGCAGTTTTACATTTGGTTGTTGTAAATATGATGTAGACTCCATTTAGAGTCATAAAGTTGAATCATAATTTACCATTGCAATTTAGTATAAGGTTCTAATAAATATGATTTGGATTCGTTTGGGTCATAAAAAGGACTTATTGAGAATGAGCACATGTAGATCATATTTTGTATCATTCTTGTACTACACATCCACATTGATTTATGTCGTTAATGATATTAATACTGTGATTACTATTAGGTTTTGTTATAGTTATAGTAGCTATGACTTCTTTAGTCCTGTACTAATTGATTTAATGGATGAGATTGTTTAAAGGGGTATTTAACCGATAAAATTTGGCATGTGGAGCTCAACTTAGGGGTTGCATGGTGTATAAGGAATCTAAGTATAATCCAAGTGGGAGATTGTAGGATTAAGTCCACATGGATGGAATATATCCAATTGAGTCCATATGGGTGGACTTAATCTCCATAAGGTTGGGCTTACACTTGATTAACACACACACACATAACTAATTGTCATTAAAGTAACTAAACTCAATTAAGTGATCTAATGTTTCAAGCATATAAAGAGGGTTTGGATTAAATGGATGTAGATTTAATGTGTAAATTCAATAACCCGGTTCATTAACATTAATGGGTTGTTAATGAGACATGAGCTTTTATAGTGGATAGTCCCCATAGGTTGGACCAGGTATAAAAGGGAAGAGATAAGGCTCATTAGGGCATGTTGAACCTTGCTCTCCTCTTCTAGCTTCTTCTCCCCCATTGAGAAGGATTGCGTTCGCTGGCTCAATCTAGTGGAAGACATTCGTTGCGCTTGCAGGATACTACGGCGACAAGTAAAAGGTCATAGCATAGCAATGGATTTAGGTCAGCAATTCATGAGCTATTATCTCATTTTTTTATTATGCTTTAGAGATTAATAGAAGCTAAATCCTGTTGTAGATACATCCTTTAGTTTGTATATGATATATTGTAATATAACAGAACGGCCTAGCATCACGAGTGATTTGAACATTGCAATCATATGAGGTGCCTTACATGAGTGTTAAACCCTCATTACATAAATGTTCATCCAACCTCTTACCTTCACACCGTGCCCCAAGGACAATATTAACTTTATATATGGATAGAGATAAAGTTGTCAATTTATAGTTGAGCTCCAACCACCAACCTCTATAATAACCTCAACTTGCCCTAAACCTTAAACTCTAATAACCTCAACTTACTCTAAACACTCTTCCTTTCTTTTCTTTAAGGGTACATATCCATCTAGCATTGATTAATCATAAATTTTCTTGGGTAAAAATCAAAAGGACATTCCCTTTTTATTGGAATCATAAAAGAACATCTAATCCCATCACTATATATATTTTACTCTCTGAAACTATTTTTATTTTTTATATTTTTATAGTAGTTACGAGATTATAATTACTATGCAATTATAATAACTATAATTATATAACTATTATATAATTATAGTGATTTTCTACCTACTACAATTACACCGTTATGATAGTCACAAGACCGTAGATTCTACAATATAATGCATAATGTTAATTGGTGTTATCAGAAATAAAATACTAATTATGATTTGTAACTAATATAATATAATATTGACAAATGTTAATTAGTGTTGACTAATATTGATAAGAGATAAAAGCGCTCATATTATGTAATTATTATATCACATTGTTATTAATTTTGATAAGAATTAGAGTGTTGCTATAATATAATATTGACCAATATTAATTAGAGATAACTGTCCATATTGTATGCATGGACTATGTATTATAGTTATTAACCCGAGGTCATGATGTCGTGGTAGGATATCCAAGTTGTCTCTTAAGTACCAGTGATTCGAACTCTAGCTACGGTGTATTTGTAAGATTTTTTCCTCCTAATGAGAGGCATAATTAAAGGATGTTGAGCTTCTGGCCTGGCCGCCACGTGCATTTCTCGATTTATCCTGGTGGCCGATAGAAAACTACCGTAGAATCGGGTCGGTCACCCTAGGCTCGATGTGATTAGTATTAATTAAATTATATCTATGTTATAGTAATTATAAAATTGTATATGTTATAATTATATATAATTGTATAGTAGCTATTGGATTGTAATTATTATAATTATAACAGTTACGAACGTGTAGATATTATACTATTGTCAAAAGTAAAGATAGTAATGACACTGAATAGATCAGTTCTTCTAATAATAAATGAAAAAAAAGGGTGTTATTCTGATTATCTTATTATTTTATTAAAAATCTTCCCTCTTTACTAACTAACTTTGGTGAAGTCTAAAATGAATTTACGTTAATATCCTTTTTTTCTATTCACACTAAAAATAATTTCAAGATTTATTGATAATTTCACAAGTGAAACAATCAGTGATCTAGAGTTCAAGAATCGGCTGCGGCATATTATTATGAATTTTTCTCATCATTAATTTTCTCTGGTTATTTTATATAAAAAAAATATAGTTCTATTTAGTCTCACATCTTAGAATTGAATTAACAACACTATGATCAAAGAAGTTTCTATAAATATTTTAGGCCAACAATGTTAAAAAAATATACTTTTCTTAGGTTTTTTTACTAAGATAAGTATAATATTAAATTAAATTAATTTTTTTCATAGGGAAGTCGTAAGGGTGAGACTCGAAAATTTAAACAATTCGGATTTTCAAAGACCCAAGTAATTCAAATTTTCAAAAATCAGGTACTTTATCCTAATGACTCTACTTTAGTATTTTAATACTAAAATATTTTAATTAATATAATTTTATTATAAAATGTCAATATAATTTTAATATATTATATTATACCCGCATTGCGTATGCACGATCACTAGTTCTCTCGTAAAAAACAAGGATGCCTTCTGAATTTTTATCCAATTTTCATTGGCTTGCATGTCAAAAGAATTTTGTCAGAGAATCATAGAAATTATCAGCTTTGTTTAAGCGATATACATTCGAGGGAATTTTGTCAAAAAAAAAAAAAAAAAAAAAAAAGAAACATAACCCTTTTTTCCCGTGCTTTAATAGAGATCGGAGAAGTTGGTGGCGTCGGTGAGGTAACGGCAGAGGAGAATGCGATCATGGCAGCGGTGAGTTGCTACAACGACACTGCTATGAAATAAAGATATTTTCTTTATGAGAAATAAGATAACCGGGACGTTGTTTTGAGTGTTTTAATATCTTGTGAATGACACTGTTCAAGTGATGTAAATTTGTTCTTAATATTATGTTGACAGTTTGTGTTTGTTGTCTAATACTGTTTGTTAGCAATCCATTTGCTAGACCAATAAACATAGAGATCTAGTGTCAAATGAAGATAATCTGAATTATAAATCCAAAACATAACCAATTATGTGGACTTGTAAAACTTATAATATTACTTAATATATTTGAAATCAGTACAATATAACATTCTTTTCTCTCTTTTTTTAACTTGTGGGATGATTGAGCAGCCTCCTTCATGATAAAACCATTCCAACCTACAAAAAAAGAAAAAAATAGAAATAATGGCATAACTAGTATGGATCGAGAAAAAAAAATAAAGAAGCCGCTAACAAAGTAGAAATTGCAGCTAAAAGTAAAGAACAATCAAATCCAACCACATTAGAAGGCATTTGTTGTGCCAATTCATCAAGGGCCATCAGCTGGGAAGAAAAAAGAAAACGGGTTATCGCCATTTACACCCTGCTTATTGAAACTTTTTACAAAAAAAAGGGAGAGTACCTATCCAATGATATACTGAAATTGTATAGCATTCATTACTCAATGTTAAAGACAAATTTTTTACTTCGGTTGAGCATAAACTTACTTGGGGTTGATAGTATGTTTCCGTAGGACATTTGTTCGTAGCTGCCCGAAGACTTTGAACTGTCATTTGAACGATATGCACCTTGTGTTTGATTCAGTGGAGATGCCAGAAAATGACCTTCTGCGTCCAGTTGCATATAGTTACTGATGCCGACAAGCATGCATTCTTGGTGGTAGTTGTTGGGTCTCGGTTTCTTTTCATCTGGGGATTCCTCATCTGCCTCAACTTCAGATTCAGTATTACTTACTAAAGCAACCATCTGCTTTCGCTTCAGCCGTGCCCTCCTATTCTGGAACCAATTATAGACATTAGATTCTGAGATCTGACCGTGTTGAGATAGCTCAGTTGTTATTTGCTTTATTTTCTGTTTGCTTGGAGTCCCATTGCCTTCATTAAACATAGCCTCGAGAAGCCGTAGCTGCATAGTCGTTGGAGTCCATCGCTGCCGAGCAGTGATTTTCTGACTAGTGGATGCCATCAGGGGATCACCATAGAGGTTTCCAAGCCGCATTCCTAAAACAGCCACCAATAAGCATATGAAGCTAAATAAACTAGAGCAACAGATTATTGTTCATATAAATCTGAAATGCAGTTATAGTAACAATTAAATCTTGTAGTTGTCGGTCCTTGTGACTTTTTCAGGAAATGATCAACAATATAGAAGCGAATATTAACTCAAAATTTATACAATACATGGGATCGTAACCCCTATATATAGATTATTAACACAACTTATTTTTCGTACAATAACAACATTTTCATTAAAAACTCTACATTATTATAACACATAATTTATGGAATCATGATCCCATGATTTATAGAGTATTTTTAACCTATTTTTAGGAATAAACATCATTCTCAGCTTGGATGCATTAAATTACTTGCATCTCTTTAGTAAGTATATCAACAAGTTGTCCATGTGTAGATATGTAAAGGGTACAAACCAACATGCTCTTTAATTTCTCCTTTATGAAGTATCTCTCAATGTCAATGTGTTTCGTTTGATCATCTTGTAACATAATGTCAGCTGTGTTAATTGCAGACTTTTATCCTAATGATACGAGACACGTGGAAATACTAATATCTATTGTTTATTACTCTTTTTCGGACTTTAACTTTTACTCTATAAAAATTAGAGTTGACCAAGATTGAATGTTGGATTACTTAGAGACCTCGTCGTGAGTCTGCATAAGAAGTCCCTTTAATCCTTTACACAACTCCTAAATGGATTTCCCAATAGTAATCCAATCTAATTCTAGATGGAGTTACACAATTTTAGTAGTGGCAGTGAAAAATAATTAAGAATTCTTGATACTCTTTAGTGCAATCTCTTCTCCAATCCTAGGAGAAAAATGGATTATCCTTTAGGAACCTCTAGATAATTTCAACATCAAATTTTCGTCGTTGTAAATCCAAGAATTGACTCTCACTATTTTTTTTCACAAGGTTACTTAACCATAAAGGTGCAATATCTGGTGGTTGACCTCCTATCGAGAGGTCAACCACTGACCCAACATAATTTACATTTGTATTTGGCTCTAACACCAAACCTCCATTTCTTTTAAATAGAATTTCTTGGTGTTCCTTTGAGATATTGTCATTCTCAGTGAGCTGCTTGAAGATGAGCTTCTTTTGGACTATGCATCACATTTATTACATATGATATGACCTCAATACATTCTCTTATCTACTGTGGCATCTTTCATTGGTTTGCATGTTTCTTTAAGGAAATCTTTAATATATTTTTGTTGGAAGATAAAAATATCTTACTTAAGAGTAAGCCACCTCAATCTCAAGGAAGTATACTTTGATTTCAAACACCTTTGCTAAATATTAACTAAGAAATTGTTTCTTCTTATCATCATTTCATGTCACTATTATATCATCAACATACACTAAGAGCGTAATGACTACCATTAAAGGATAGTGTTTAATAAACAATGCATGATCCCCTTAGTTTTATTTATATCCCATGGCAATCATAACTCTAACAAATCATGATTGCTTTAGTCCATATAAGACTTTCTTCAATTTACATACATATAGTTTGAGCATCCAAATTATCTCCATATAATGTTTTTCTTTAGTTCTCTATGCAAAATTGCATTCTTGACATCAAACTATTGTAACTCCCAACTATAATTAGTTGCTAATAATAGTAAAATTTCTAAAAGTATTCATTTTTGTAATTGAAGTAAAAGTCTCTAATAATCAATCTCATAGTTTTGAGTATAGTCCTTAGCTACAAGTCTTGTCATATAACTCTCTATTAGTCCATCCTCTCTATATTTCATTGAAAATTCTACACTATCATATCTCATAATCTATGAAATCATGATCCCATGATTTATGAAATATTTTAAACCTAATTTTTAGGAATATACATTATTACAAAATCATATTTGCCCACACAAGCTTCAAACTCAATTATTGTTTTGCTGAAACTAAGGTTCATAAATGATCAGTCAACAAAGAAAAATGTTGAAAGTTAATGTTGAAATGAATGATTATTTACTCCACTAGAGTACACAAACAATTCGGTCTGTACATTTTGTTCATCAACTTCATAGTTACAATTTATGAAAATTCTGTCTACAAAATCATTACTGTGTAATTCAATGTGTTGTTAATAGGGAGTAGATTAAACCCAATGCCTAATGTAAGACACTTCACAATTCCATCTCAAGCTAAAGCCAAAATTGGGAATCAAAAGAAACAAAAAAACACATAATTTTCATTTTTCTATTTGCTGTTTCATCTTCTGATATAGCACTATCACAGTTAACTCAAGAAATCGGGAAAAGCATAAATCTACAAGTATAAAGATGATAATTTTATAGAAATGCCTATAGCTGAAAATGTAGTTTCTCATTTTCGACTCCTACTGAACAAATAAATAAAAATACAAAAGGCAAATATAAAAACAATGTGAACCATCCATACATAAGGAGACGGAAAACTAGGATGGTCTATTCACAAGCACAAAATCAAATCAAGATAATTTTGAACATTGTTAATGCATAACACCAAGACCCATTTTTTTCTTTGTCCCACTCTCATGCTCATAAATTTTATATAGATGATTGCATTAAGTCATTTAACAGAACAAAGTCAATATGTGTAGCAACCAAAAGTTATAAGATCTATCATGATGCATTCCTTAACAAACAGAAACCTAATGCAACATTATCAGAGCATCTGAAAATAATAGTATATTCATGCAAGAAAAAACCAATTAGTTTTCTCTTTGTGCCACCCTCTTGGTCCATGGGCTTTCTTCTAGGTTCTCCTTCAGATCATTCTGGACAATTGCCTAGAATCTTTTCATTGTAAAAATATCTAGCTCGTAATCATCCCCATAAATAGAAAATCCTCATTACTTACTAATCTTCCGAGCCCTCTCAATCTCTTTCACTTTCACTTGTGTGGATCTCTAGCAAATTAGGCTTATTGAGCAACTTTGTGGAAATGAGCGCTGCTAATTAAGTTGTCAAAGTATTGCACAGATGAGTACTATTAGATAGTTGATACAATTACACAAAAAAAAAAAAAGAAGATAATATTGTTGTTCAATAACTTGCTAACCGACCAGAGTGTTTAAGAAACTTAAAAAAAATGCATCTTGTTGAATAAGGGTGAAGCCTTGTATCCTAAAATTAGTAATTTCAAAGGTGACATCCTCTAATATAAAGATAATAGACCACTGTACTTTGTCCTTGTGGGACTAATAGGGGTGAAGCATCCTAACTTCAAAAATCATCCTCATGTTATGTTATGTTAGGGTCCATTTCGTTCCAAAATGACCTTTCACTTGAGAGGACACCTTCTAAGATATATCGATACAATGGATCAGTGTACTTCTGTACACAACAATTAGGCCATCTACGAACATGAAATTTGCCACTCCAAGAAGTTCGTATCAAATAATTATCATAAGGTTATGCTAGAATTTATTGCAGCCATAGCATACATCAACCTTCATCTCTTTTTGTTTTGCCAAAGTAATGGAATCAACCAACTCAAATCACTCATGTTGAGGCTAAGATGCTATCAGCCCATCAGTTTTACATGGACAAGTCATTTGGGGAAGAAATAAATGTCTCCCCAATTCAACATGGTAACAGAGACAAGTTCTGTGAGAATGTGTCGAAGCTAGAATACTCCATGCCTGTTAGTTTTAGATGAACAAGTGGAGTTGTCCATCATTAGTTCAAATCGCATAGAATGCATTCTTCTAGCAAATCAAAGATGATATCCAGGCAACTTTGTGAAGCATCTTCCTCAATTATGTTATCCAAAAAAATTGTTGTTTACTAAACCAAAAGAAAAAGGGGAACTGAAGCTAAAAGTATGTACACAAGAAAATCTTAATTAATCGAAATGGATAATGAGATCGTAGGTTCAAAAACATCAATGCGCAAATAGTGTTATAGCAATTATTATCAACAAATGTCAATGATCATAAAATAAACAATAGCATAAATAAGCCGACAGAGAATATTCTTTTCCACATGAAGAAGAGCGGCTAACCGGCGACGGAGTCATGGTGAGCGGTGATGGCCTTGTGCATCTCGACTAGCTGCTCGCAAATGGTAGCGTATATGGCGATCTGACGGCGGAGGACCTCCAACTGCTCGTCCGTCATCACCTTCACGTAGAGAGCGCCTTCACCAATCCCTTCTCCACTTCCTCCTCCTCCTCCTCTCGCTTCCCCTGACTCATTGTTTCTCTCGCTTTCGCCACCATATGACGAAGAAGATGCCATCTCCCACGCCGCTCTCCGCGCCGCCTCCATCAAAATCCCATCTTTATCTCTCTCCCTCGTCAAGGACCCACCTTTCGGGCTTGCGGCTCTCGACGACGCCTCGCCGTTTAGATAACCGGGCAAAAGAGGGCAAAAAGCGGCGGTGCCTGTGGAAGAAAGGAAGAACTGGAAAAAGGAAAAAACAAAAAAAAGGAAAGAGCTTTGTTTCCTTGATCGCCAAAAGCAAGCGCTGCAACCGCAGAAGGAAAGCGAAGAGGCGGGGCGGAGAAGGGATTGGGAAGGAGGGGATCAAAGGAATTGGAAGGGGGATAGAAAAGGGATGCAAGAAGAGAAGTGGAGCGCTGGAGTGAGCAGAGAGCGACCTCAAGGAATGATGAAAACGACTGCTTTCACAGGCTCAGACAGTCGCACTGCTCGTAAGTCGTCGTTTCTCGTTGTGCTCAAAAATAAAAAATTAACAAAAAAAAAAACAGATTTTTAACAAAGAAAAATATTATTATTTTATTTTCATTTTTTACGTGTCAGGTCACATCATTCAATTTCAATGGCAATTCTAATTTTCATCATCATGCATGGTGAGCATTCAATCAAATTCATTGACCGCATCATTGCTAACTATTCTACGCACAAAAAAGTCGTTGGATTATGATATAATAATAAGGATGTTTGATTATTTTTTAAATATTCACGATTTAATTTTTATTTATGATATATTTATAAAAAAATTCTAAATACTATTTTTAATTAAGAGATGTTGAATTTTTAGATACTGTAAATATTTTTTAATTTATCTGATTAGAGAAAATTTTTTATAGGAATATATCAGTCATCTCAAATTTCATATTATTGACTAATATTTTTTTATTTTATACAGAAAAGAGGAAATTGTTATTTTATATTTTACTCTTTTTAACTATCAGTTTTCACGAAAAAAAATATATATATAATTATTGAATTTCATCTATTGTGAAATCAAATTGTTTCATTGTTTTTTTTTTTTTTTCTTCTTCTTCCTTATCTGCTTGAAATAAAATATTTATACTAATATTTTCTTCTGGATGTATGCTTACTGCTAATATCCTAAAATAATTGATTTAAGTGTTAGATTAGTTTTTTTTATAACAAATATCCGGCTTACATCCATTAATATGGGGTGTACAAATCATATTTCAACTTCGCAGGTAAATCTAGAAAACGAGCTAACTCCGGATGTAATATCCAATGTCGTTCAAACACAGTCTACATATATACTCAAGGGTGGGATTAGGGTATTGTTTCATGATGCGTTTGGTTTAGGGGAATGAGAGTAGGGAATGAGAATAGTAATTATTGATTATCATTGTTGATATTTGGATTATATGAATGGAAATACAAATAAGGGAATGTATCCTTATAATTGGGTAATGACTCATTCTCATGTCTCCCACCTTCAATGAGTCATTACTCTATTTTCAACAATCAAAATATTATATTATTCTAAAAATATCCTTGACCCAAAATTAAAATTTTTCCCCTTATATCAAATATTAAAATATATTTATTTAATTTTTTTTCATATCATTTCCTCTCTCCTTGTTTTCTCTCATCACACTTTTTTTCCTTTTTTTCTCATTACAGTTTCACTCTCATCACATTTTCTCTCTCCTTAATATTTTCCATCACATTTTCTTTCCTCTTTTTTTTTTCTCATTACACTTTCTCTTTTCTCAATCTCTCACATCACACTCTCTTTTCTCTTTCTTCTCATCACACTTTCTCTCTTATAATGTTTTCTATCATATCACACTTTCTCTCTCCTCAACTCCCATCACATTCTCTCCCTTTTTTCTCAACACACTTTCTCTCTCATCATGCTTTCTATCTCATCACACTTTATCTCTCCTCAATCTCTCTCATCACATTCACTTTCCTATTTTTTCTCATCATACTTTTTCTTATCATACTTTCTCTCTCCTCAATTTCTACCATCATACTCTTTCCTCATTTTTTCTCATTATACTTTTTCTCTTTTCATCCTCTCTCATCATATTTTCTCTCTCATCTTCTTTCATTATGCTCTCTCCCATCATACTCTCTTTCCTCATTTTCTCTCATCGCACTTTCTCTCTCTTCATTTTTCCCATCACTTTCTCTCTCATCACATTTTCTTTCACATTCAACTTTCTCTCATATCTAATTTTTTTTCTTATTTTCCTTTAAGGGTAAAAAAGGATATTTTAATTTATTTCGATATAAAATATTCAATTAACCAAATATTGCTTTTAAGAATGATATCTATAGTCATACTCATTCCCATTCCATAATACTATGATTCTCATTCCGATTTCTATTCCTATGAAAGAACCAAACACCCCCTGAGTATAGATAAACTATGACTACCGTCGATAGGTACGTTGTACAGGGTGTCTCTCTTAATTTAGTTCCGGCGGCAAGTCTGATAATAGTGTCACGCTTAAAGCTCTCAGCTTCATTAGTCGTGGCGTCATTGCATAGTTGGATAGCGGCCAACTACAACTGACAAATTATAATTAAGCCATAAATTAAATATAAAAAAATGATGATTAATCAAGTTGGGTAACGTTGAGTCTGGGGTGACCGGTCCGACCACACGAAAGTTTTCCACTAGCCACCAGGGTAAATCAGGAAGCGCTCGCAGCGGGCAGCCCAAGAGTCCAACATCCTTTAGTTGTGTGCCCAATTCACTATATCTGGGGCTCGAACCATGGGTGTCAGGGTGACAACCTGAATATGAATCAAATGTTGATATATTATCAATATACTAAGGCTCCGTTTGGTATGCATGATAGGATAGGATTATATTTTCAAAAAGTTTTTAATCAAGCGTTTAAGTAGAGTTGATCAGGGGTAGGATTATGGATGATTAGAGGTAGACTTCATAATACCTTAGCCTCAAGAGGAATTATTTAGCCTACCTTTAATCCTATCCTAATCAATCCAATTCTATCCTATCCTATATATCAAACGGAGCCTAATAAAAAAAAAAAAAAATACTACAAGGCACGGTATAAAAATACGGTGACTATGAAAAACTACAATAGCAAATACTTCAAATCATCTAGTGTCCAAGAACAATCATGCCTCCATCTGATGTAATAATTTATTTATTTATTTATTGTATAACAATTTTTTTTTTTTTAGGTCCAATGTGGACAACTGCCCAGCTAGGCTTTAGCTGGCTCCACCCCAAATGTTTTATTCAAGGAACAACACAATCATAATGTTGGATTTTAAAGAACAATGCTATTATGATATTATTGATTTTAAAATTTATCTAATATCATTGTGGTATTAATTTTTAAAATGTAATATTACTGTAATATTATTTTTTTTTAATCTAATATCACAATAGCAGTACTGTTTTTCAAAGTAGTTGACGAGAAGGGTAAAATAAAAAATAAATACACTTTTGAGAATTTAAAAGTTTGTACATCGTTTTTTAAATACGTTTTTGGTTTATTACTGTAAATTAAAACTAAATTAGATTACTTAAACTTATCGAAACCACTCAAATTTAATAAAAAAAAAGTATTTTAAATTTTAGTATATGCTATAATAATTAGGGCATTCAATGATGAAAGTTCTCCATGAGTTCTCACAATACATCAATGAAAATAAAAAAATCTTACTCATCTTTCCATAAAAAAAAACTTCTGTATGCACACTTTTTTACAACTCTTTATATTATATATTTTTTCTAAAAAAACTAAAATTAAAAAAAAAGTTAAAAGAATAGAGAGCAAAGAGCAACTCCATGAAAACAACAGGATTCCTGTACAGAAAAGCGATGGAGCTCTATCTTATAAGTGGATAGGTGTTGGGCGTTAATGGAGACGAAAGGGTATATATAGTTTTCCCTTCGTTACTCTCTTTGTTGTAAAAGTCAAGGAGATGAAGGGGTGTTATTTCTTTTTCATCTTCCTCAACCTTCTTATAAAAGTGCGTCCAAACCTTTGAGAAGGGAGTCGATTGGAGAGAGCGCAGCAGAAGGTGATCAAAGAGGGGGTTGTGAGGAGATTTGGTCGAGTAGTAGAGAACATTCAGAGGTCGGGATTTGGTTCGTGAAGGAGTTCGAGGAGGTTCCGTGAGGTGATCTTCTTGGCGACAGCAGCAGCGATGTCTCCGACGGTTCTTTGGTGATTTCTTCGGGAGGTCACTGTGAGTGATTATCATATTATTTTATTACTATTTTATGCTCTCAAAATTATCAATAATGGTATCAGAGCATAGATTTGAAAGCATGAAAATCGACGTGAAAAAACTCACGTTTTTCTTCTTCTGTTGTGAAGAAGATAATGAACAGTGTGTATTTTTTTTTGTTTTAATCGATTGTTCAATCGATTCAAATATTTGAATTGATTAATAAGGAATTGAATCGATTCAATTGACAATACAGTACCTCCTGCGCTGATTAATCGATTGAGAAAAAAAAAATGAAAAATAGCGAATGAAAAAAACGTGTAGTGCATGCATGTTTTGTTTTAAAAATTTTTTTCTGGTTCATGTAGATGAAAAGTGATATAAAATTTAATTAAATATATTTATTAATTATTTAAATATATAAGGAAATGTATTTATTAATTAATTAATAAATATTTAATTAAGTTATGGTTCAATATACTGAAAATGGAACAAAACCAACTTATCCAATCAAACCCAAGTCTGGTTTAAATTATTAGTTAATTTAAGCAGACCAATTTGATTCAATGATACCTAAAGCTGGTTTAAATTATTTGTTGGTTTAACCCGTTCGGATTATTATTGAATTAATTGAGGTGATTTTGATTACAAAAGTTGGGCTGATCAAATATGACCATATTAGTTATGTTGTATCAGATTTGATCATAAAAAATTAGATTTATTATAATGAGACCAACTTAATCCAATGGGTAATTTGACAAATCAAACGGACCTGAGTTTGATCAATAAGTCTGAGATTGACTCAAATGAGCTTAAATAATAACAGAACATAGGTAAGAAATCCCTATTCAATTATATTAGTTCTAAGAAGGACAATAGACTAAACTTAAGATCCGGACTCCTGATTGACCGATCCAATATGTCAGTCACATGAGACTCCCCAAAATAAGGAAATTTGTTTTTCTTAATTCCTTGTGCATTCTGTATATTTTGTTCTATATGTGGGAATTGAATTAGACAAGTTTTTGTTACTAGTCTGTCGATTTTGTACTGACATCATGATTTTCAATTCAGATACAAAGAACGATATACACGATGACTGGTCGCTATGAACGACAACATGAGCTATGGGAGGAGATCAAGAAGCTGGAATATGACCCGGATCACAGTCGGTAGGCTTATTGGTCAGCTCGATTAGTTGTTCTGGAATCTCGAGTGAGAAGGGTATCCAGTCCAGGAAAAGGAAAGAAGAAGGCCTTTGGTTTATTCATTATCGGAACATCTAAGGCAGATAACATTCCAATTTTGGGATGATTCTGATGGGCGCATCTCATATTCAGAGATGTGTAGGGAGTTACTTCATTTGAAATGGGGTCCTGAAGAATCTGAAGAGGATCCAGATCCCGAAGATATGGATCTCGAAGAATCTAAGGAGGATCCAGAAATGGATTCTGAAGATTTAGAGGAGGATCCAAATCCCGCAGAATCTGAAGATGATCCGGAAATGAACCTCGAAGAATTTGAAGAGGATCCATAAATGGATCCTGAAGATTTTGAGGAGGATCCAGAGATGGATCCCGAGGAGGATCTAGAGATGGATCCCGAAGAATCAAAGGGGGATCCTCAAGAGTGCGTAGAAGATCCAGAAATGGATCTGATGGATACATCTGAGGCTGAACCACCCATCATAGAATCCCGGATAAACGGGATGCAAGTACCCACTACTCTAGCATTTATCCTATTGGGAGTAGTGCTAGCTTATCTATGTTACTAGTGTTCTATTTACTGTCGTTATGTACGAACAGTGTTAGCTCATCTAGTTTTTGAGTCATGTAATAATTTCTGTCGTTATGTACGAACAGAATTATATAATGAAAAGTTATGTTATATGTTAACAAACTTGGAAATGATTAGTTCATTTCATGACATGATTAGTTCATGTGAATATGATTCGTTCATATATCCATATGATTAGTTCATATGAAAAATGATTAGTTCATTCTAATAATGATTCGTTCATTAGATGGGATATGTGTGATATGGTTGATCAATGTTGATTAGATTAGAACATACAAATGATGAGTGGAAATAATGTTATCACTTGATTTTGTAAAGTAACTCTAATTTACACTGAGTCGATAAATAATTACACATATATGAATTACACTGAAATAATAAATAATATGTTTATTTATGTAGATCATGGCAACTAAAAACATCATAGCTGAACTCAATAAGGGTGAGAAATTATATGGGGATAACTACAAAATCTGACACCTCAAGATACAATACGTTCTTGAGGAACAAGAAGTTCTAGATACTGTAAATCAAATCATGGAGGAGTTGATTGATGGTTTTACAACACAGTATAGACGTGACCTTGATGCCTATAAGACATGGAAAAGGAAAGACTCCATTGCTAAGGGTATATTGATTAGTTCAATGGTGGATGACCTGGTATTTGAGTATGAGCCATTACAATCTGCTCATGCTGTCTGGGTAGCCCTTAGAGAGAAGTACAGTGGAGTTAGTCTGAGTAAAATTCGTCAGCTAACTATCAAGTTTGATAGCTGTAGAAAGTGCTCGAATGTTACCATGACCCAATATCTCAGGGAGATAAGTAACATGATTCGAGAGCTTAAGACTGCTGGTCATGCGTTGACCGATGAACAACAGGTTCAAACAGTTATCCATTCCCTTCATGATTCTTGGGATACGATGAAACATAATCTGACCCACAGTGAGAGTATCAAGATTTTCATCGATGTCTCATGTCATGTTGAACTTGAGGCGGAGAGGATTGAATCCGCTAGGATTTCTGGTCAAGCTTTTGTAGCTGAAGATTCTGGTTCTAAGAATAAGAAAAGATGGTTTAAGAAAAGAAAGGGAAAAGGAAAGAAGGCTAGTGTTGTTGCTGTTAAAAACCAAATCAAGAAGAAAGGAAAGGGATATGGACATAGACATATGAGCAAGTTGACTTGCTTCAACTGTGGCAAGAAGGGTCATTTCGCTCGGGAGTGTGCTGAGCCTAAAAAGGTAGATCCATCTTTGTCTTCTTTCCACGTGCAATATGTTGCAAGTACAGTGTTGTTAGTTGATTCGTATCCTTTTTGGATTGTAGATTCAGGAGCAACAAACCACGTAGCACGTGATCGAGCTACATATGTGGAGTACCGTCGGGTATCAGCTGACAATAAATGAATATATATAGGAAACAATGCAAGAATTGAAGTTAAAGGAATTGACACTTGCAAGCTCAACCTATGTGGTGGGCGTACCTTGTTTCTGCATGATGTCTTGTATGCTCCTGAGATTCGACGGAATCTGGTTTCTGTCATTTGTCTTCTTGATTTAGGTTATAATGTATTTTTTATAGTCGTTGTGTGGAACTTCGAATTAACTCTGTGTTAATTGGGTATGGTTATGTAACAAATGGTTTTATGGTTGTTGATGTAGAATCAAATAATAATGATGGTTATTTTTCAAACATTCCTCTTACTAATAATGCTGATGTTAATGATGAAATTTGGCATGCTAGATTGGGACATATAGGACAAGAACGAATGAATAGATTAGCTAAGGAGGGTCTTTTAGGCACTTATGCTAAGATTAACTTGCCTATATGTGAGCATTGTCTTGCTGGAAAGACGACTAGGAAACCATTTGGTAAGACTATTAGGGATGAATCACCATTGCAATTAATTCATTCGGATATTTGAGGTTCGATGAATTTGAAGGCTAGAAATGAGAGTTCTTATTTCATTACATTTATTGATGACTTCACGCGTTTTGGTCATGTGTATTTGATTTCTCACAAATCTGAAGCATTGGATTGCTTTATTCGTTACTTGAACGAAGTTGAGAATCAATTGGAACGTAAGGTTAAAACCTTGCGCACTGACCGTGGAGGTGAATATTTGTCCGATCAGTTCAAGACAATGTGTAATGAGAAAGGGATTATTAGACAACTAACTATCCCTAGTACTCTACAGCAAAATGGGGTTGCTGAAAGAAGAAATATGACTCTTCTTGAAATGGTTAGGTCTATAATGGCACAGGCTAATTTGTCAATCTCCTATTGGGGAGATGCATTATTAGCTGCGGCCTATATACTTAACAAAGTGTCTTCAAAGTCAGTTCCATCTACCACACATGAACGTTAGGCAGGCAGAAAGCCGGATTTAAGTAATCTGAGACCTTGGAGGTCAGCTGCATACGTTCATGATAAGACTCACGAACATGGAAAATTATGACCCAGAGGTAAGAAGTGTATCTTTATAAGGTACTCTGAGACTTCTAAGGGTTATGTTTTTATTGGCGAGCGACAAGATGAAACCATCTCTGAAATAGAGTTAAGAGATGTTACTTTTCTTAAAACTGAGTTCCCAACACGAGGTGAAGTTGATAAGACAATTCCTTTATATGAGAGATAGAGGAGGAGGATAATGTTCCTTTATCAACAGATCAGGAGATGCCTGAATCTAGTCAACCTAGTGGGAGTAATGTGTCACTGAATGAGTCAGTTTCCCAACAGTCTAACCTTCGAAGAAGTAGTCGTCAGATTATTCCTCGGAGAAGGTTTGATATTAAGAATGAGACATTGATGGTTCTCCTAGTTGATGATGAGGAACCTCGAACAGTTGAGGAAGCTTTGAGAAGCTCAGTTAGAAAATAATGGAAAATTGCAATGGATGAAGAAATGAAGTCAATGAGAAAGAATCAATTTTGGGATTTAGTCGATCTTCCTCCGGGTCGAAGGGTTATTGGGAATAAGTGGATTCTCAAAGTAAAGAGGAAAGCAGATGGACTGATTAATCGATACAAAGCTCGATTAGTTGCAAAAGGATATACCCAAATGGAGGGTATTGACTTTGAAGAGACATTCTCCCCAGTTGTGAAGTTTGTGTTAATACGTGTCATCCTAGCTATAGTAGTACAATATGACATGGAATTACATCAGATAGATGTAAAAATGACTTCCCTTAATGGTAATCTTGACGAAGAAATCTATATGGTACAACCAGAATGTTATGTTACTGAAGGCCAAGAGAAAAGAGTATGTAGACTTCGGAAGTCTATATACGGGTTAAAGCAAGTGTCAAGACAATGGAACATAAGATTTAATGAAGTAATATTGTCTTATGGTTTCGAAATGATGAATAAAGATCATTGTATTTACCTAAGAAAGGAAAAAGGAAAGTTTGTCATTTTACCATTATATATTGATGATATGCTAATAGCTGGAAGCGATATAAAGTGTGTGATAGAAGTCAAAAGTTGACTTTCATCACAATTTGACATAATAGATATGGGAGAAGCAGAGTACATCTTAGGAGTGAAGATCGTTAGAGACCAATCAAAGAGGCTTTTGGGTTTGTTTCAAGAAGCTTATATCACTAAGATGCTGCAACACTTCAATATGTCAGATTGCAACGTTGAACAGACGCCTATAGCGAAAGGTACTGTCTTGAGCAAAAGTATGTGTCCCAAGACTCCTGAGGAAATAGTCGAGATGAAGAAAAAATCATATGTCAATACCATTGGTAGTTTGATGTACACTATGTTGTGTACTCGTCCTAATATAAGCTATGCTGTTGGCTTAGTTAGTCATTTCTAGTCAAGCCCAGGATCGAGACACTGGAAAACAATGAAGAGGATATTCAGATATCTCAAAGGAACAACGGATTATTGTCTCTGCTTTCAAGGATCAAATATGAGTCTAAGTGGCTACTCAGATGCAGATTGAGCAGGAGACCTTGATGACAGAAAATCTACATCTGACTATGTCTTCTTGTTGAATGGTGGCGTCATCTCATGGAACAACAAGAAGCAGGCTTGTGTAGCCTTGTCGACAATGGAAGCTGAGTATGTGACTTGTGCAACGGCTGTGCAAGAGGCTGTCTGGCTAAGAAGGTTCCTGAAGCATCTAAAGATTGCTGAGGATAGTGGGAGTCCTGTTACTGTGTACTGTGACAGTCAAGCTGCGATAGCTTTTTCCAAGGATCCCAAATATCACAACAAAGGCAAGCATATAGAAATTAAGTATAATTTTGTAAGTGATATTATTGACAAGAAAAAGATAATTTTTGAGTACATCCCTACACGAAATATGCTTGCTGATCCTTTTACTAAGCCATTGACTAAAGAGTCATTTCATGGACATGTGAAGCCTTTGAGACTTCGAAGAATGTAACTAATTGTAAAGACATTTTGATAAATGAAAAATACCATGATCTATTCAGTGTATATGTCTTTATTACATTCGAATAAAAGTCTCGATAAGCATGTTGACAAATTGAGATTAGTCCACTCACATGGATAATCATCTTTATTTGTTAAGTACGAATAGAGGTAAGATTGTTGCTTATTGGACAACTTATGTAGCTGTGAATAGAGACATACCCATAAGTTAAGGTTGTCTTGATAATTGTATCAAGATGAGATCATTTGTGTAATGATTGGAGTAAATGCACCTACCATTTACTGAATATGCTCAAAGGCCAGATTAGAATTCATATGTTGAATTCAGAATTAGACATTAGGTATGTCTAGATCGAAATCTGTAAGATGTTAAATTTGGGAAAAACATGCGCTCTTTTTAGTAAAGAGAATAACATCGTAGCATGTGATTCATACCACATGTGCTATGGCGACAAGAAAGGTAGTAGGAGAATGGATCCCTGCTTCTCTATTATGTGAGACCCTTGAGATTATAAGTTAATCTCAATCTTACCCTAAGTGACTATTTAACTGTCTACTTGAAGTTTTGATTAGTGTCTGCTACTTTAACATGTTTCCTATTGGCTATGGATGATTCGGTCTATGGAGCATAACTAGGAAAGCGACTGATTAGAATGAATAGATTATAGCTAAAAAGGAAGATTAAAATTAATTTACATCTGTGACATTTATTCACTGGTACCAGTTACATTTTAGTTCAGTACATAAAAATGTAATTGTGAATAATTTGTTTGATTGGAGATGTTGAACATGCTCTTGACATCTAGTCAATATGAGGGATTAGAGATGTTTATAATGATGTAAATAATTTAATCTGAGGTAAAGACAAGTCATTTATGTCTCTGATTCGTTCTATGGACATATGTCTCTGATTCGTTCTGTGGAGCAGCTAAGTAAGGTGTGACAATCTTCTTAGCAGTTGAATGCTCAATGTGCTTGCTGTCGCATGAACCATTTTCCCTAATGTATGGAATGAATGTTCTTATTTGGTCTTTGTGATTAAATTTTGCTCTGATCTTCGTGATTTGATCCTCATAAAGTCTATGTGACTTATTTGATCTTTGTGATTAAATTTTGCTCTGGTCTTCGTGACTTGACCCTCATAAAGTCTACGTGACTTATTTAGTCTTTGTGACTAATTTTGCTCTGGTCTTCGTGACATGATCATCTTGTAGTCTATGTGACCAGATGGATTTACTTGGACGAGTGGGAGATGTTGGGCGTTATTGGAGACGAAGGGGTATAGTTTCCCCTTCGTTACTCTCTTTGGTGCAAACGCCAAGGAGATGAAGGGGCGTTGTTTCCCCTTCGTCTTCCTCAACCTTTTTATAAAGGTGCGTCCAAGCCTTTGAGAAGGGAGTTGATCGTCGATCAGAGAGAGCGCAACAGAAGGTGATCAAAGAGGGGCTGTGAGGAGATTTGGCCGAGCAATAGAGAACGTTCAGAGGCCAGGATTTGGTTCGTGAAAGAGTTTGAGGAGGTTCCGTGAGGTGATCTTCTCGACGACAACAACAGCGATGTCTCCGGTAGTTTTTCAACGATTTCTTCGGGAGGTCACTGTGAGTGGTTACCATATTGTTTTATTACTATTTCATGCTCTCAAAATTACCAATAGTAGAAATATAAAAAATAAATTCAACCTGTGTTACATCAAAAAAAAAAAATCAGATTTGAGTTCAGTATTTTTGAATTAAGGTTAGGGTTAAAGGATTTTCGAGTTAAAAATTTTTGGGTCAAGTTTGAGTAAAATTTGATGGGTGATTCAAATTTAGAGCTTAATGGATTTTTTTGAGGTTAAGTTAAATTTTATTTTAAAAATTAAGATATTTTTATGTATATTAATATCAATTGATAATGATTGAATATTGAGATAAAAATGAAGAATTATAGGAAAAATAGATAAAATAAATTATTTTGAATCAGATTTTCGAATTATTTGGGTCGGGGTTGGATTCAAGTTCGGATTGAATTCGGGTTCAAGTCGAGTTTTGGTTGTGTTTTAAAAAAATTACAATCCAACTTGAACCAGAACCCGACCCATTCGAATTGACACCCTCAAATGGATGGGAACTCCTTAGGAGCTCATATTGGATATGCTCTTATGATTTATAGTATAAGCTACTATATTTTCTCCGATTTAGAAGGTCGATAAAATTCTATGTTGAATGTAAGTTAAAAAAAACATACAAAGGTGAAAAGATGTGATGCAGGATTAATATAGGAGGAGTTAAGTTTTAACGAGTCATAACTTTTGATTCAGATATTAAAATAAGACACTTTACATGTTAAATCGAAATTCGTTTAGAAATCTCTATGATTGATTATTAGGTAGAACTCATAATATGCCAATTTCAGAATCTCAGAAGTTTCAATTTCTTTTATTATTTTTAATAATTCTTTATTTTGGATTTCAAGGATATCTCTGTCTTTTATAAGTTAAGAATTTGGTCTATTTAAACAGAAACTGTTGAATCAAATGATTCTCGTGTCTTATTTTCTTTATAATTCCTCTTTAAACTTTTATTTCTAGAATAATTACTATGTTATTCGACTTTAAGATACGTAGATAAAGCAATCGCACTGGTTCATGAAGAAGACGACCCATCGTATTCTCAACTAAGACTAGCATTGCTTTGAAGATTTAGCCGTGAGAATATGGCAATGCATACTCGTCTTTTAGCTCTTTTCTCACGGCAAGCTTTTTTCAACCTTGTTCTCGAGTTTTGAAATACGAAGAGAGTATCAATTAGCTAGTTCGTAACCTCTTAAGAAATCAAATGTGTATGAACAAAAATTGTGATCGGTTCGTGGACAATTTCCATAAATAAAATTTATAAATTATCTCATCAATAATTTTTTTATCAACTTATAACTAGGCAAATAAACTGAACAAGTAAATTTATAATATTAGACTCACTAATTAATCAAATAAATTTTAAATAATCAAAGGAACTCAAAATAAGATATTTAATAAATTTAAATGATAAACTTGCAATTTATGGTGATTCTGCGTGTGGATAGATGAGATCCGACCTGTTAGCAATGATCCGACAAATTCAGTCACGCGATATGCACGCGTGGATAGCCGACCAATTTGACTCGACCACTGTCAAACGTCGGACTCACACGGTGAGACAAATAACCCCAATAACCCCTTGACAGACAGGCGTTTTTGAAATAGTAGTTTTGTAAGGGTTTTTATGAAAATTAGATATAAAAGGGAAAGAACCGAAGAACGAAAAGGGCTTCTTCCGGCTTTCGAATTTGGCGTCGGAAAACCCCGGCGTGAATCCGGAGGCTATCTTCTTGCCTTTGCCCAGATTTGTGTTTCCATTCGTCGCGCTTCAGCTCCCGATTCCCTTTTCGGGTTTAGACTCTTGCTTTCTGTGCCCAAATTTCGGGGTTTATCTTTCTCCACCTTGCCTCTTTGATCCGCGGTGTGGAGGTTGGGATCGGTCTATTTTGGTTCTCCGAAGAGGGTAAGGAATTAGATTATGGAATCTGATGGCGGAGGCGAAGCAATCCGGCCTTCCACGGCAGCGGAGGAGGCGTTGAAGAGGAATACCGACTGCGTCTACTTCTTAGCTTCGCCATTGACCTGCAAGAAGGTGCCTTTTCCCTTGTCTTGGTTTATGCTTTCTCTTCTTTTGCTAAAGATGCAATTTTTTTTTTTATTTGGGCTATGCGGGTTTACTTGGGTTTCCTATCATTCCTGATCGCCTCTTTGTGGATCTCTGGAAAACTTTTATGACGCGGGATAAATGTCGGGGATCTATTACTTGTTCGATTGTACTTTTTGGTTGAAATTCCCAAGTATTCCTCGTCTTTGCGAAATTAGAGTTTTGCAAATTTGTGTCGACTATTTTGTTGCGCATGTTTTTTTGAGGTGGTTAAGCTATCAGCTGCTGAACTTGCTTCTCTAATAATTGTTCGGGCTTGGATATCCAAAGGGCTCTATGTTTACTAGCTGTTGAACTTGCTTGTCAAATAACTCTGTTGGAACTCGGATATCCACAGGGCTCTATGGTTATTTTATTATGTTTTATTTTTCAAATTGTAGCGTGAATATCCAAATATTAGGAAATATGAGGGCATCATTTGGAATTGTCGTCAAATTAAGAAAAGCTAGGACCTTGTCCAGGGAAGTTTATATTAATTTTCTTCCTTGGCATAGTTCATATTGTGTTGGTGGTATCATATATCTGATCATTTACAGATTATACTCGTTAAATCTTTGGCTCGGAAGTTTGCATCTCTTCATACTTTTGTGATACCAAGAAGCCTCCCTCTATTATAACCTGATTCCGGCTTGAGCTTTATGGTTTTAGTCATGGATTTCAACAAACATCATTTGGTTTTAATGAATTTAATGCTGTGCATGTAACATGTTGTAGTGTGTAACCATGTTAATGATAGACCTATGCATTTGTTTGTAAAGCTGTAATCTCTATTGCATTTGTTTACAAATTAAACTTGTAAACCTTCAACTTTTTTGTCAAACCAAAGTGTTGTTAACACAAACACATTAGTCTGAAAAATATATAGTCTCAACAGTGTATGATACTACTTTCCAAATTAGACATTGCATCGAGTCTCTCACAATGGTGTTTCCTCTCCTACTTGAATGCACCTTGAAAAATAAAATTTTGACTAAATAAGCATTTGAAGGGATTGAAATGTTGACAGTATATTCTATTGTTAAAATGGTCAAAGCTGTTTCAGAATGTTCCAAAATTGGGCAATGTAAGAGGATGAACAAAAGACAATGAATTTCTAGATAATTTTCTATAATTGGGCCTAGGTTCACCTGAAGAGTGTAAGTTGTGATTTAAGGATACCTTTTCTATAGGCAGATTCATGTGTTCGGAAAAACTAATTCTAAGGATACTTTTTTTACAGGCAGATTCATGCATTTGGAAAAACTAATTCTGTGGTAGTTTCCATATCATCTTGCAATTTCTTTTTCTAGGGTGCATATAGATATTTTTTTTATGCTAGTGTATTGTTGGTGCTTTCTCGCTCTCTTTCCTTATTTTTCATGTTAATTCAGACTTATTAGTGTTCTGAAGAAAATTTTAATTAGGTTAGGATTCCTTTTTATGTTGTATATTCACATTAGTGCTTGGCTATATCATTAGGTGTCGATTAAGTTAAGCAACTTTTAAATAGTCGTTGCTAGTTATGGAAACAATAAATTCTTGTTTGAGCTTGTTATGTAAGTTAAAGATTCTTATTTACCCAACTTTTGGCTAGCTGTTATCGCTCATCATTTAATTATTATCTAAGCAAACTCTAGATTTAAATAATATACCTGTTGCAGTATTATCCAAACAACTCCTGGTCTGCCATATCGGAAGTTCACTCAATCCTTTCCCTGGAACCCTTGTTTCTTAGAATAATATTGGACTTCACTCTATTTCTATCCTAATATAAACTCATCTCAAGAGTGAATACTCAATTTATAATCTATCTATTGCACTCCATTTTTATGAATTTTCATTTAATCCTCACAAACTTCAAAATTTTATGGTATTTTCAGTCTAAGGAGTCAAGAAGAAGATCAAATCGTGTCATTTGAAAATCATCACCGACTCCATCTTTTGAAGCTCTCTCTTGAGGCATTCATCATCCAACTATCGTCTAGTCTTTAATTTAGTGCATTGCATCACCAAGCATTTCACTTTTTTTTCTGTTAATATGTTCTTCGTCATACCCTTTTCACTTGTATTTTTGATGTTTTCTATTTTATGTAACATGCTTGACATGGATATCCCATGCTCTAGTTTGACAGGGAAGTGTGAGAGTATTTAGTTGTTAATAATGTTGTGTTAATTCTACATTGGATGCTTTAGTCATAGGGTATTATGTTGAGTCCCATATGTATCCTGTGGCAGCCTTTTCTTAATATAGCACCTTTTCTTCTCTCTATCTTTTACATTTTGCACAATTGGCAACTACCCATTCTGAAACTTTTGAGCTCGTTCTAGCATTGCTAGCATTGGTTTCACATCAAAATTGTTTAATCTAATCAATTGGTTTGTTCCATTGTAGTATCAGTTTTACATCCAAACAAATTGTTTGATATGATCTATTAACCTGTGCTCTCCTCATTTCTCAATCTTTCATATATATTGTATGTACATTTTGCTTTGAGGAATATTCTTCTTCGTGTTGATGTTTGTATTTTGTAATTAAAAATAATAATATAATCAAATTCTTTTTTCAGGGGAGTGAATGTGATTATCGGCACAATGAGGGTGCCAGAGTGAACCCCAGGGATTGTTGGTATTGGCTAAATGGGAACTGCCTCAATCCAAAATGTTCTTTCCGCCATCTGGTATGTCAGTTGTACATTTATGTGCTTATTTAGAGTGCAAGTTTATCAAACATGATTTAAATGGGTGCTTTGCATATTCTAATGGAGAACAATAAATTGCTAGTTACTATTCTGCATAAGTTTTGTTTGTATTAATATGATTTTCGCTCTAATGTTATCCCTTTTGTGCATAGAATTTTCTTTAATGCAATGATTAGGTGTCCAATGTTATCTTGATCAGTTATTAATTATTGTTTTCATAAGAGAAGTAAATGGTTCTTAGATGATCAGGATTACACGTTGAGTGCCGTAATAGGAAATCTTCTAATTCAAAACTCACAATGTCATTAACTGCCAGTTTGGGTTCCAAGTTTGGATGAAGAATTATTGATGTCTACATTAGGACAAATAATAGCGACCCTCATCTAATTTGGACAAATAATAGCTCATGATGATATCAATAATCTGTACTAATCTAAGAACGGCAACCACAGTTGCCATGTAGTTTAGAAGCTCAATTTGTTTCCCTTAGTTTGATGCTGTTGTATTTCTATGTCATCACGATATGAATTGAAATAAATATTGAACGGTTGCCTGTACTTTTAGTGCTTTAACTCAGATTAGTTTAGTAGCATGTTGTTTGCTGAGTTCATTGCTGTTGCATGCAATGGTCACCTGTACTTTTACTGCTGTAACTCGATCAATTTGGTAGCGTTATGTATGCGGAGCTTATTACTGTTGTTTGTTCTTCAGCCAGTTGATTCCATCTTCGGAACACCGATGCCCAGCTCAACACAATCTCCAACACCAAGTCAAACTGCAGTATCAGCATCAACCCAAGCTGCTCGGGCTCTGAATAACACCAATAAGCAAAGTGTTCCTTGCTACTATTTCCAGTGGGGTCAGTGTTTAAAAGGTGAAAGGTGTCCATTTATGCATGGACCACAGGCTTCAGTCGACTTGGTTTCACAGAATGCGGCGAAGGTTTCAACATTTTCTGCTGAACCACAACAAAGAAATGAGAAAGATGCACAGAAGAAAATCACTAAACAGCAAAATGTAAGTGAAGCTAATCTTGATAATCCAAAGGTGGCTAGCAACAAACATGTTGGCATATCATCTGCAACACCGAAATTTGTTACAAAAGTTGAAAATGTTTCCAAGTATGAACTGCCTGGAAATAAAATTTTGCCCCCATCATTAGGCAATGAGCCTCGTGCACTGCCACAGAATGGTGTAGTTGTTAACAATAGCTACTTGCAAAGCCAACCATGGGATCGGCAGGTGCAACCTACTGATGATGAACCAGATAATGATAGGGATGCTGATGAGATATTGCGGGAACATTCTCCTGGTTTTGATGTGCTTGTAGATGATGATGTTGAAGACCCTGATTACTATCACAGTGAAGATAATTTCGGAAGATTGTCTGCTCGTGGTGGTCAAAATATGGAAGCTGAAGATGAATACGATTATCATCACAGTGATTATGAAACAATGGGAAAGTTTGAAATTGATCAACGCAACGACATTGGCCAATATGAAAAAGACTATGAGCAACCACATAGCTGGTATGGCTTGGAATCAAAGACTTCTCGCAGACTTTTGGAAAGATCACCATCCCTTGAAAAAAGAGTACTTGATAGAGAGAGAAAACATAATGCAATGGACGGGTCAGATTTGCGCAATCAATTAATGAAACGGAGAAGGTTCAATGATTCAAGGTCTACCAGTAATCATGATGGTCATAGCGAGCACAACCGAAAAAATGAACATTATGCTAAGGAGAGACATTATGGTCGTCCTGCCCGAAATAATGAGAAATTTTCTTCTGAGAAGTCCATCAGTAGTCGTCTGCAAGGCCGCATTGCATTTCCTGGGAGATCTTCTGATCTAGCGAGCAATTTGCTCTTAGAGATGGGAAGAAGACCTCAGAGCAGACTGTCACCAGTAAGGCGAACAGGCTACCAGACAAGGAATCCGGAAAGAGCATGGTCTCAACCAAGTGAGGAATTGAACAAAGATGAGAGGATCCATAGAAACAAAATAACTCCTAGAGATGGCACAAACTCTTTAGATTTTGCTAGCCCCAAGTCTCTTTCAGAGCTTAGAGGTACAAAGATTAAGAATATTCATGATATCAATGCGACTAGTTTTAATCTTACAGTGAACAAAGTCGAGTCCATAAAGGTAGGGGGGGTTCGTGAATCACAAAATCCTCTATCATTCGAGGGTCCAATGCCACTGAGTGCCATCTTGCAGAGGAAGCGGAAGTTAGCGAATGTGGAAGATAAATTTTCTACTGGTCGCCATGAAAACAATCAAAGTGGTGGAGACTCTGCTATCACTGAATCAGTTCCTCGACTGGAAGCCAAAAAGGAATGCAATTTCACAATAAGTAGCCATGAAGCAGGAGTGATCCCTTCAGAAGATGAACTAGCTTACAAGGATGCCATAGAAGCTGAAGATGGCATATTTCTGGAGAATGAAGAAGAGGAGCTGGAAGATTGTGACAAGCAAGATGGTGATTTCCATTATGAATCAGGAGAGTACAAAGTGGACGACGAAAACACAATCCACTCTGACGAAGATGATCAAGATGAAGATGATGATGATTTTGCTAGAAAGATCAGCGTCATGCTATCTTGAACTCAGACGGAGAATGTTTTGCTTAGCTTATTGTTTTCAAAGAAGCCTACGACAATCTTCGCGCCTGCCATACCCATCAAGCTTTAGAAATAAACAATGCATAATCTTTTCTTTTCTATCCTTTTTTTCAGTCTTAGCACTGAAAGAAGGCTGCAGATGGAAAAGCTGATGTGTGGTTTGGCTTTGCCAAGATTGAAGTCATGTTTGTATCACTTATCTGGCCCTTAATAACATTATTTCCTTAGCTCCCCGAATGGGTTTATTTAACCACTTTATTCGAAGTGTGTTCGTATAGGTAACAATTTGTTGAGGGTCATTAGTCTCTTTTATTATGAATGCTTTATTAGGTTTCAATTTTTTGAATTAATCTATACAATTTGCTGAGGGTCATCATTCTCTTTTATTATGAATGCTTTATTAGGTATTCAATTTTTTGAATTGATTAATTCTAGATGTGATCGATCTGATTTCAAATTTTTTTTTTTATCGGTTATTAAGATAAATTTGAAGGCGTTAATGGAGGTCAATTTAAATTAGATGTGAAAGTGTTGTTTTAAAAAAACATTAAAACTCATTTTTATCTTTTTTTTAATTCGTGATGAAATCGTGTAAGAAGAAAATAATTGATGGAAGAGTTTCTAGTATTACGTGGATTCTATCCCCATTCTCCACGCGTATACTGAACGTACGCGTGCGACGTTTCTCCTCGCGTAATATTTCCGCGTAGAAGACGCACGTGAATTACCATGCCCTGCCCTATTTTGGTATACCGACGACCGGCGACCATGAAGTTTTCAGTTGACCCTTTCTCATTTCATTCCTCCGCGTTGATTCGCAGAAGGGAAAAGGCTTCTTCGGACGGAATTCCCACACCCCGAAACTCTACGGTGATCTCCATTTCCTCCTCCACATGGACGAAGAGTCCTCCAAGGTAATTGCTTGGATTCTCTTTCTCGTTCTGTTTCTTCTGTTTGAAATCCCGCTTTGTGGGAGATTTTTGAGGCACTTCTTGATTTATGAGGTTTATAGGTCTCAGGGGGGGGGGGGGTCTAGTCTTTCTGCTTCTTCCATAGGAGTCGAGGGTTCGAGATACGCGAAAGCCTGATTTTGTGTGCTTCCCTTATTACCGCGATTAAGAGTTGTTATTCTTGGATTGGAATTAGTTTCGTTCCTACCTTTTCTGCTATATTTTGTTCAATTATATTTTGCCCTTAATATCAAGTTGGCAAATTTAGCTATTTGTGCGAATATCTCGTTTTGGTGATTCTTTACTGTGTTGGGGGTGTAAATTTGGCATTTGAATGCATCGGAAGCTGTATAAGAAGGAAAAAAAAGTCATCATGCTAAAAATGATGAAAAGGAAAAAAAAAAAGAGAATTTGGTCCTTCCACTTTATTCAGGTCAGTAAGCTTACAGTGACCTGTTTATCATGCAGTGCCTACTGCATAGTTTACTCGAGGCCGTAAGGGTCTTTCTTTTGTGCTAGTGTGGGTTAGTGAGGGGAGGATTCAGGATTCAATGGTTTTTTGTCCTTCTACTTGATAAGTCTGGTGAACCTTGGTAACTTAGTTATGGAGGTTCACAATCTAGGTATGCCGTTGAATCACAAACTGTTAGGACAAACAAAACAAAATGAGATTGAATCTCTTAGGCTTTGAGGTGTGTTTAGCTGCACTTTCTTATGTGTAATTCAAGAAACTTTGCAAAAATTGTGAAACTTCAGAGAGAGATCAATAGAGAAACTTGACTTTATTTATAGATTCAAGAAATCAAGTTTAAAAAAGTTTCTTTGCCCCTCCTGGAATGACACAAAAAACTGCTTTATTTGAAATTTCAACATAAAATGGCGAGTTCACAACAACTACAAAATTCTTACAAATTATGATTTCTGTCTAACTTATTTCCCAAAATCCAAATTGCTCAAGTGCCCTTCCTCAAAAGTGCCCATCGGTGACTAATTAATTATAATTAGACTCAAGCCTAAACCCATTGTCTCATGATATCTTAAGATATCTTTTAATTCAAATTAGCACTTATAAAGGCTTTCGTAGGCCTTGCACATTCAAATGGGGGACTATACAACATTTTCCCACTAGTTTGTTATTACAACTAGATTTCTCACAATAAACACGATGCGTACAAAAAGGTAGTTTAAGATGTTAACAAAGTACATGGTGTCCTAAGATTAAACCATGACTTCATGCCATTAGGATCAAAAATACCACACACATCAATGCCTATCTATTTTTTCAGATTTTTTTTATCAACCCTAGCACTATTCAGTAGCCATGTGCTAAACAACCCAATTTATGTGAAAACCCTTAGAACTCCTGTTGAAGCATCATAACTTTATGTTCACATAGGTAACAACCTCTAAATCTAACAATAACACTAACCTCATGTCTTATATAGGACTTTGATTATTTAGTGCTAAACAGACATTGCTAGTAACTTAGTTATTACCCATTAAACTTTATCAATTACAATTTTTATAATGCAAAGTTGGGTTATCATAATTGTTGTGGATGTGTTTAGTCCTACTTGCAATCCTCCATAATCTGTCTATCGGCAAGGCTTTAATAAGAGCATCAGATAATTTTTTTGTACACTTTACATAAATAGTTGTAATGGTGCCATTTGAGATTAATTCTCTAATATAACTATATCTTATGCTTATGTTTTTTGACTTTCCATTATAAACATTATTAAAAGCACTAAACATTGTAGCCTCACTATTACAATGCAAGGGAATGGGTGGCCTTGGCTTTGTCCATAAATCAATTTCAAACATTTTTCCAAACCACTCAACTTCCTTGTCAGCAGCGGCCAATGCAATAAACTTAGGTTTGACACTTGAGCATATATGGCAAATTTGCTTCTTTCAATGTAAATAACTAACTTGTGGTTGAAATATTACCATCTGTTATCCAACTTGCATCTGAGTGATCTTCAAGTGCTACAGAAACCCTATATAGGACAATTTTAATTTTTCAGTACCCTTTCAATTGCCTCCAATGAACTACACTAGGGTTTGTTGTAAATTTAGATAATTTACATACAATAAATCTACAATGCATGACATACATTAAGCTTCCTATATAACTAGCATATTTTAGTTGCTCTATTGGTCTAGCATTACTTTTTTCAAGTTGTACACTAGTCATATTGAGTACTATATTATTTAAATTTGAGATATTGATATTTTTATATTAGCTTCTTTATATTGAAGTACTATATTCTTTAAATTTGAGATATTGCTATTTTTCTAAAAATTTCTCTATGACATGTTTGACTCAATGTAAATCCACTATCACGCTTGGTTTATTTGATACATGGAATTGTATCCACCCCATTAAGATCCTTCATCTTAAATTTTAAAGATAGAGAGTTCTTTGTTTCATTTATTCTAAGTAAGTTAGTTCCAAATATATGCATTACCTACATAAAAACTAAACAATTACTCCATAGTCACTAGTGAATTCAGAATGAATGCAATTATCATTAGTATATGCCTAAAGACGAAAGACAAAATTGTTGAATCAAATTTTTTTATGACTCTTTGGCACCTTGTTTAAGAGCATACAAGGCATGCCCTTCAACAATGTCGCATGTTGTATCCCATCTTATACATGCTGAGTAAATAATATAGCTGATGTGTCCATTGATTATGGAGTTTCTTTGGGGGCATTCATTCACATGGGCACACTCTTGTTTCCCTTGATTGCTTTAGCTAAGGAAAAGTTTAACATGGTGGTTCATGGTTAGGCGAACTTACAATGTTACCCATAAAATATATTTTTCTTTTCTTTTTTTTATTAGTCTCTTTTTTTTTTTGACACTTTCTAGTCTTGACTGACAATCTGCAGGGTTCACAAATAACTAGCATCATAAACTTTCTACAAATCCTACATGAAACATTTTATTCTTTCTATGATGCAAAATTTATCAATATTTATGGTAAAATATTGGTCAACTTACGTATAACTTTGGGTTCTTAATTTTTTCCATTTTATTCACCAATCATTATGGTAACTGAATGCACGTCTGGAGGATTGGTATCTCTTTCTTCCTGTTTCTTTATCTAAATAGGTTGTAGAGGATGTTTGCCTGTACAATGCCCCTAGTAGAATGATTTGTTTGCTAAGTTTATCATTCTATATGAATGCTCTTTAATTTTTTCTGCTAAATTTCTTCGAACAGTAAATGCTGTTTATTACTGGAAAGTTGATTTTTATCCTTAAACACTTGTAGGAAGAGCACTATGCTTCTTCAAGTTTGGATAGTCACAAGGTAAAATGTTGGGGATGTGGATTAAATCTTCTCCTTGAATCATTTTCCCCAATATTTAAATGTGGTTGGTGCGGAGCGATAACAGATCAAAGTAGAGCTTTGAGGAAACCTGATAGTGCTTGTTTTTCACGGTGGAGATGTTTACGAGACCGCCTTTTTGTTACTCTTCTTCTTTGCTTCATGCTATTTGTGATATGTAAGATGCAAACCTATCTTTTTTGAGATGCATTCTACAGTCCTAATTAGAAACATTAACTTTGTAAATTATCTTCTGCTTTTATTGGATGTGAAGATCAAGTTACATTTGGAAACATTGAATTATTTATCTTTACCCATAACAGGTGCTGGTGTTTGGGCAATCTATCCCATTATTTTCTCCATCAGCATGTTTTATGGAGTTTTTCACTGCTTATTAACAGCCATCTTATCCATCCTTACCATCACTTATTTTTGCATGGCTTCCTTTTTCCCTCCTGGTTCACCACCAAATATAACATGGGGAAGCTATCCAGTAGTAGGGAAGGATGGCCTAGACAACTACACATTTTGTGCTTATTGTTCCAAGCCAAAGCCTCCAAGGGCACACCATTGCCGTTCCTGTAGAATGTGTGTTCTGGATATGGACCACCACTGTCCATTTGTAAGTATCATGAAACTCTAAGTTTACATTTTTCTTTAGATCATGATATTTGCTTGAATATGGATCATCTTTGGTCATTTTCAAGTACCAAAGATGTGACTTTTGTTTTTCTTGAGATTCATTGCACTGAATTTTGATGAATATTGAAACCATGGGATGATAAGCACTGGCATGTTTTGAAAATTGGTTTAATGGGTCTGATCCAAAAGGTTAGCAATATATTCTCATATGTGCATTTAATGGTCATTAAGGTTAGACAATCGTCAATTGACAAGCACAATGTGCATTTTGAACAAGGAGAAGACAATCGTCAATTAAATGCACAATGTGCATTTAATGGTCTCTTCGATCGTTTGACATGTTGTACCAATCAAAATATTCTTCTATTGCTGTAAGCCAATCAACAAATAAAGTGGGGTTCACTTTTCTTTCGAAATATGATACCTCAGTTCGAACCTTCTCTGAGATATCTTCAGTAGTATCTTGGTAATTATTTTCTGCTTCAAGAAATCCTCTAGCCCACTCAGAAAAAGGTTGTTGTTGTTGAGCTGTTGATTTCTTGAATCAAATTGTTGTTTGCTTGAGATGTTTCTCCTTGCTTTCCTTGGACTTGATCACCTTTAGATTGAGAAATCATGGCTTCAACAACATTTAGACGAATTTGCATACCATCAAGTTGTTCCATCACGCGAATAAGTATCTCATCACATTGATTTTTAGTCAATTTTCCTCTAAAGCTCCTCCCATATCTTGTAGACATATTAACTTAAGCTCTGATACCAAATATGATGTAGCACTAGTGGAGATTGAAGGTTGGGTGGTTTGGGGAGTAGAAATATGGAATGAAGTAGTAAAGGGATTGTAGAAACTTAGGTATCACACCTAAGGGTTTTTAGGCATCACATTATAGGGAGATGGTATAAAGAAATGTAGAAACTTAGGTATCACATCTAAGGGTTCCTAGGCATTACACCATAGGGAGATTGTATCACACAACCAAAGAGAACTCTCAAAACTTTGATATCTATTCCATACTCCAGCATTACAGAAGTACACATATTTATACTAGGACTCACAAAGGACTCAAGCAACATAAATGCTAGTAGATGGACTCATTGAAAATATAAAGGACTCATAAAGACACATATGAAACATAAAAAGACTCATAAATATGCTACAATTTTCCAAGTATGGGAAATTAAAGCACATTGGAATTATTGGACATTAAATGTTGGCTTTTGACTTTTGACTTCAACCGGTACTGATGAATTTTGTATCATTTCCCAAGTAGGTTTATCATCTTCCAAGACATGTCAAATTAATAGTAGAATTTTAGAATCTTTATTTCTGCTTTATAGACTTTTTATGGAGTTTGCCACTTGTCTCCGTCACCTACTTAGCTTCATAAAACATGGTAGCTGTTTGATATAGTGCTGAAACTTTTTTTTTGGATTGAGGGAGCATCAAACACTGTAGCTTTGCTCATAATGTGATTATGATCTTTTCTGAATGCTTGATTTACATGAAGAGATGTAGTGGGCGTTGTCAAATAAATCATGTCTAGATCATCATTTATCTGGCCAAGGACTTTTGTGTCAGCTGGATGCTTTGTTGGAATGATCTACATTGTTGCATTGAGCCATAACATTCAACAAACCTTTTGTTCTAATTCAGAAAAGAGGGGAAGGGGGTCTAAACATGAGCATTTTATGAGGTGAAAAAAATGCCACTATCTTCCCAGTTGAGTTTGAGAATTATTGTCATCCATAACTAGGTGCTTCCAGTCTTAGTTCCTTCTTCGCTTGTTGTCATAACTGTGTTAAATTTGATGGTATATGGTGTCTACATTTCTACAGACAACTTAACAAGATAGTTTGAGGATTTGAGCTTCTAAAAGGATCTTAATGGTTATGGTGATTGGACTTGTTGGTCAATCTTTACTTGTTAATGTTGCAACAAAGTGATGTATTACCAAAGATTGAGAGGGAGCATGATCATATGACCATACTTTTGATGCACAATTTGCAGTTAGTCATGTGGTCAAATTCATATTCAACTTTTGCTGGTGTGGTGTTCTATATTACTGATGGACCTATATTTAGCAAAGCACCCAACATATATATTTTTAATCACACTTTTAGTATAAAATTATATTAATTTTGTACCACTTGACTGTGTCACAATGGAATATCATGTCTGCGCATCATTGGAATTCAGTTTATTTGCTTCTTGTTATTTTGTTAGTGAGATCAGTAATGTACTAATATTTTTTAACCATAGGATGAAAGGGTGTTTGAACAATATTACTTGTATGTAACTTAAAAACAATCTTAACCACAAGTGGCTAAACATGTAATTATTCCAATTCAAATTGTTTCTGCTCGCATCTGCTCTGGAATAAAGCAACAACACACCCTTGAGTCCTGATTCCCGACCATGGATTATGTGTCTTTTCCTGTATGATCGCATGGATTTTTGAGGATAAGCCCTCAGTGTCAGTACTATAGTTGAGCAAAATTCCATCTGGAAGAGCAAATTCTAGACATTTCGGTAATCTTTTGAGCAGTTGTTTTTAGCTATCTTGTTCTTATTTCTAATTCTTGGTACACTAAGTTTTCCATTTTAGGATACTTGTTTTCTAATATTCCAAAAGCAATTTCTAGTGTTTGTACGGACTTCTGGTTTTTAGATGGCACTATTGTTAGAAGAATCAGATGTTCACCTTATACTGATTAGAGAATATGTGTTGATTTAATTTTGTTGCATTTACTTATAGTCAAATGCATAATGATCTAAGTACTAGATTTCTTTCTAGTCAGATACATGAAAATTGCAGAAACTGTCAGCTTTAGGTAGCAGTTGAACTATCATCTATGAATTTACATTACTTTAGTTTACCAATTCTCACGCTTATTGTTGCTGTTTTACTTTCTTAGCAGATAGGAAATTGTGTTGGATCTGCAAATCATTGGTACTTTATAATGTTTCTTATTAGTGTAATCATTAGCTGCACCTATGTTTTCATGATGACACTATATGCTGGTTTTCATGTATGGCCACCATTGGTACTGAGAAAGCTCACCATATCATCCTCTGGCCCTCGAATTGCTGCCAGTATTCTAAAGGAGATAGTTGCTGCATTAGCTAGCTCAGCACTTCTTTTATCTGCAAGAGGTCTCGTTCTTATGTATCTGGCATTTGCAAGTGTCAGCGTGGAAATTGGTATAGTTGCATTATTGTGGCAGCAACTCCATTGGATATATGAAGGTAACACGTATATAAACCAAATAACTTCACATAACAGTGCACGTAGACAAGGGGGCTGCCAAAATCTTTTTCGTTTTTTTGGTTGCCCACACTCAGTTCTTAGAGTATTTTTGGGTTCTGGAAATTCTGGAAAACTGCAAGATATATCAAGCTCCAAGCTCTTGTAGAGGTATGTAATTTACATCACTAGCTTGGTTGCATGCACTTGATTATACATCTTTTTGGTGTTTTTTCCCTCCAATTCCAATTCATATCTTAGTGAAGCATAATTTTTTCTTGTCATTGAGAAAATAAAAAACTCTTTTAAGGATAGTTAATGGGAGTGAAATTCTTTATCAATTTAGCATGTTACTTACCCATATTTATGTTATAGCTAAATGAACTTAACGTGCATCAATGTTGAGTACTTTAGGTTCATCAGAAGTCATAGTTAAGTATTAACCCAATTTAATTCGTTACTTCAGGATCCTAACTATGCACATTTCAGTTTTACTAGGGGTTGTTGATGGAAGTTTCTTTGTCTTAATACTACTACAATATTACGAGCACGGTCCAAAATTTCGTTCCGTGCAGGGCGGAACGGGCGAAACTTAGCGCCGAAAGCGTCACGGGATGCTTCCGGCGCCGGATGCATCCGGCGCCGTTTGAGGCATCCGCAGGGAGTCGGAGGTGGCGTGGGTGAGTTGCGGGCGTCGGGCGTGGGAGTTACTGTGCAAAATTATAAATCAAACAATTCCCACTCCCACTTAATTGTGATATTTTAAAGAGGTTTTAATAAACCCTAATTAAATTATCTCAATAAAATATAAAAAATATATTTAAAATTAAAAAATATATTTAAAATTTAAAAAAATTAATAAATTTTATTAAATAATATTCTGAAATTGTTTTTACTATTTTAAAAATTCTAATTTTTTTAAAAATATTTATAAAAATTCTAATAAATCAAATTTATATTCTTATATATATATTTTAATTATTTTATATATTTTTACTATCTTAAATATATATTATTTAAATTATTAATTAATTAAATAAACAAATAGTTAATTTATATGATTCTTATATATAAAATCGTATTTTGTATTAATTTATATAATTATGATCATTTAATCTGGACATTGGAGAACTATAAAAGTTATCTAAGTAAAATATTATAAGAACCATTGCTTCCATTTGATTCACGCTATTCTTTTGTTAAGTAAGGTAACATATTAGGATATTATGATGTATCAATTTTAATTTAAGTTATTTATACATCAATTGTTTTTTTGTAAAAAAACTATATTTAATTATTTTTTATAACAATATTAAGTTATATAATAATGGAAGGTTACGAATTGATGACCACTTAAGGAGAGCTAGTATAATAATCTCTATTGGAAGAGCATCACTATATCATATAATATGGTTCTAATAACATGATTCAACTTGATTTTACCTCTAGTTTTACTCTGAGTCTAACCAAGATTGAGCCTGCTTGCCACATAATCCTAATTTCGCCTATTGGTCTAATTAAGTCACAAGTTGACACTAAATTAGTGCTCATGTCCAAGATTTAGAACTTGTATATGTGACTTCTGTTCATGGTTTAAAATTTTGTAGCAGTGGTATTTCTGAAATGTAACGTTCTAGTTAATTATTGAAACTCAATATTGATCAACACAACTAATCACTCTAGTAAATTATTGAAACTCAATATTGATCAACACAACTAATCCCTCCTATAATATTTTTGCTGATCGTGCCAATGATGATTTTGTGGTGTCGACAAGTTACACACATGTAGAAGAATTCATATAGTAATTGCTGTTTTTTATACCATGTCAAAAATAGTATTGAGACTTTACCACTCTACCCAATGACAAACTTTGGTACATAATGATAATTTAACCTTGCCCTTATGTATGTAATTATTTTATCTTCTTTTTCTTTTCTTTCCATCTCCAATTCATTATCTACATCATATGTTGACACTTCGACATGGTATGGAGACCATATTGTTTCGGTTAAAGGCTGAAATTCTGATGAAACTCTGATACAGCTTGAGAATTCCAATCTCGTGCACAGTTTGAAATCTTATACCACATTGTTGTCGTGGTAGACAAGTATTGATTCAATAATTTCCCAAAATTCAATAACACAAGCAATCTCTTCTATATGGTTTGTTTGGGCTAGTATTGCTGTTGGGAATTAAAATTTCAATCTTTAATCACCGAAAGCGATAATAATTTGCGCGAAAGAAAAATAACAACACAGAAGAATTTTTGTGGTTCACCCTCGATGTGAGAGCTATGCCCACATACCATTGCTGCAAATTTCACTATAAGGAAAACAAAGATTATAAAGAGAATTTCCTTACAAGAACCAGTTCTCTACAAACTCTTTTCTTGTGACTCTCTGTTATTCTCTCTTGCACTCCATGTCTCAAAAAAAAAAAAAAAAAAAAACCAAGAAACCACCTGCTACCAGAAAATATAACTTATTTTAGGGCTACAACACAATATATGTCAAATGCCTAAAATATCCTTAAATAAATAATTAGGGTCCACATATATTAACAATCTTCCACTTGGAGACTAATCCACCGTCAACCGTTTCCATTTGTAGCGGCAGCGACTTCTCAATCTTCAGATTGAGAAGTCCAACTGAAGTTGCACACAACTTCAGTTTCTCAGTCTTTGTCAACATATCAGCTGGATTACGACTTCCCTCTATGTTGTCAAGAGTCAAATTCCATCCTCCAAAGCTGATCTTATGGAGTGATATCAAACCTGTATATGTTTAGCCCTGGCTTGATTTACAAGATTCTTTGCCAAATGATAGCACTCATGCTGTCACAATATAACACACTTTTATCATATTTGTGACCCAACTCTTCCAAAAAAGACCGTAACTACATCATCTCTTGCTAGCCTCAGTTATTGCAACATACTCTACCTTAGTGGTAGAAAGTGCAACTATCTTTTGCAATTTAGAAACCCAACTAACTGCCGTACCGCCCAAAGTGTAGATAAATCTAATAGTACTCATCCTCCCATCCACATCGCCGGCCATGTTCCCATTAACATATCCATGCAAGTCAAAATCCAACTTTTTAAAACATAAAGTGGAACTTTCAGTGCCTTTCAAATACCTGAGAATCCATTTAACTGCCTCCCAGTGTTGTTTTCCTAGATTGCTCATAAAATGGCTTACAACTCCCATTGCATGTGCTATGTCCGGTCTAGTACATACCACAACCAATTGCAAAGGCATACAGTACCTTGTTCATGTTGGCTTGCTCCTCTTCAGACGAAGGTGACTGATTCTTGGATAGACAAAAATGACCAGCCAAAGGTGTGTTCACTTGTTTTGCTCTATCCATCCTGAATCTGCAAAGTACTTTATTCACATATTCTTCTCAAGACAACTTTAGGACTTCTTTATCCCTGATAATTCTCATTCCAAGGATTTGTTTTGTAGCACCCAAATCCTTCATCGCTGATCCTGTCCGAATCAAGAGTCAGCGGACGCTAGGCACGTGGCGCTCTCTGCTGGATCCTCGAGTGCTCCGGCGAACCTGCAACAAAACCGAGCCGGGAGGGGTGTCCCGGCGACGGTCCTCCGACGCTCAAGTCAGGCGAGGAATGACAAAAAGGTGGCCTCAAGATGAAGACGTGCATACCTCCGGTGAAGAAATGGAGGCCTTATATAAACCCCTCGAAGAAGCTGGCGCGTGATCAAAGCAACCACTGCGTTTGACCATACAGGCATGGGTCATCGAAGGACCATGCCGGATATGGATCCGTCGAGAAAAGGCGTCCGTGAGGCCGTCTGCTCATCAACCTTTCCGTGATGTGGCAAGATCCTCCATCGTGCGATCTTGTATACGGCCTATCATCGGACATGCTTCCACCGATATCCCGTATCCGGCCGTAGCTCGACCACCTTTGTCCCTCGCCCTTATTTTGTCGGGCGGGTTGCCCTTCGGCTCTTTGGCCCTTTCGGGCTCCGGTCGGCCCTTGATCCTCCCTTGGCGTGAAACCCAAACCCATGGATGGGTTATCTCTAACTCCTCGGACCTACCCGATCGGCTCGGCCATTAACCGCTTAATCAACCCTTCGGCGGTTCTCGTGAGACCCTTGATGGGTCCCCATTCTTCTTCGGATCACTTGCCTTCCCTTGAGTCTAGTCGAAGGAGGCGGTGAGTCCGACTGACTGGACTGGTGTAGGCTTCCATAATCTTCCTTTTAGCCGTTCGGCCCTTATGCCGGATTCAGCCGCTCGGCTCTTCGTTTCGGATGCCTTGTTGTTCAACGTGGACGTTTGCTTGCCTAAATCTTCTCGAAAATCGCGCAAATCCTTCCCATTAAGTCGCAGCATGCGCGGTATGACGCGCATTAATTGCGCCTAGTGGCAAGGCGCCACGTGGCTCTTCTCACGTGGCGGCGATGCTTAGTACGATGGGACGCGATTGCTTTGAAATAGACGGTCGGATGATGGCCTCGTCTTTCGTGACCTGCATCCGACGGCGGAGGCCGACCAATCTCGGCAGTATAAAGCCTCCGTCTTCTCCCTTCGCCGCATGCTTGCTCGTGCTTCCTCCGTCTGCATCCTCTGCCGCTGTAGCCTTCGACGATCCAGTCCCAGTTTCCGGCTGCTACCTTTTCCCTGGTGATCTTTTCCGCCCGTTTCCTTCTCAGTGAGTCTTCTTCCTTCACTTACTAGGTTTTCCCTGCCCATTTCGCCTCTTTCGCTCCCCTTCTTTCGATTTCTTGCTATCCTCTTGCCCCTTCGAGATGGCAAGTTCCTCTGAACCCGCCACCAACGTTCACGGTCCCTGGTATATGACTATGGAGAGTCGGCTTGATGAGGAGGGTGCTCGGCGCCTTGTTCGGACGTATGGGATTCCCAACAACTATGAAATAATTATAGCCGACCCGACTGACCGGCCGATCGGCACTGATCCATTTCTTTTTAGACCAATTCCAAGGTGGCCTTAGATTTCCTACCCATCCCTTTATTGTAGAGGTTTGTAACTATTTTCGCATCCCGCTCGACCATTTGTCCGAGCGGGTGGTCGTCCCCTTCAGTTGCACAGTATTCCTCTTGACCCCAAAATATTCCACTTCTTCTTCTATCCCAAACAACCGGAGGGATCTTTCATCTTCAAGTAGAATAGGCTTTAAATTTTTTGATTGCCTACCTCCAACAAACATTGGAAGGAGTTTTTCTTTTATATCCGACTTCGGCGGCGATTCGAACTAGGTGGCGGACATTGTCTTGACTCAGGTAGCTCGGCGAGTTGAAGCAATCCACCTATCTTCACGTGCGGCGGTTGTCAGTCGTCTGAAGATCGACCGATTCTTTTCGAGGGTGTTATATATTTTGGATTGTCTCCGTTCGCAAATCTCCCTTCCGCATGAGTAAGGATTCTTTACTCTCTTAGTCTTTTTGTCTAATTGATTTTAATTTCGTTTATTGCATTTGAAGTCGTATGGCGATCCAAGGCTACCGCCCACAAGTTGAAAGCGGAAATCGGCGGCTACGAAAAAGAGCTCGCCGGCGGGCCTCATCCCGTAGGCCGACGCAGGAGAAGGGGCCTGATCCGCCCACAAGCAATTGCCCCATCCGCAGCGGAGGTTGAGGCGGATCCTTTCCTCGGCTCCCGTGGAATTCCCGTCAGGGATCCACCGCTAGAACTTGGTAAACGTCGAAGAGACTCGATCCTCCGCCACCCGAGGGGAACCACGTGAGCCGATCGGCGTAACCGCCCGTCGCCGTCGCGATCGGGACTCTGTGACATCGCCTCTGCGCGACCAGACTCTCCTCCCGGACTCGTCGCCGCTTCGTCGGTTGGCGAAACTTCCACCGTAGAGTCCTCTAGCCAGGCGAAAGCGCCAGCCGGCCACCCTACCATCAGGACCACCCTCCGATTCCCATCGGAGGAATATTTCTTGTCCGCGATCGGCCCTCGAGCCCGTTCACGAAATAACCTTGGCGGGCCCGCTTGCCAGCTTTTGAGGACGCCTTGTGATTGATGCCCTCGTGGCCGACTTGCGGCAACAACATCTGCGAGCCACTCGGTATTCATTTTCTTCTGTTCCACCACTATTTGATTCACGATTTCATTATTTCCTTCTGTTGGTGAGCAAATCGCCACTAGCCGTCGGCTAGTGGAGGTCTCCTGGAAAAACTTGATTGTCGGGGGTCCGTCGGTAGGCGGGAGAAACAAACCCTCGAGGCCGAGCAGAAGAATCCGGCTGCGGAGGTGGCCCGACTTGAAGACTTGGTGAAGAAGCGGGACGGGGACGTGAAGCGCGCCATGGCGGAAGAGGCGGCGATTGCTGATCTGGATAAAATGAAAGTCGAAGTCCGGGCCCTAGATCGGCAGTCTAAGAAGCTAGAGGCCGAGCTGAATGCCGAGCGAGAGATCCGTTCGGCAGAGCGCACAAAGGCCGAGGTGGACTTGAAGGCTGTTCAAGACACCTTAACCGCTTCCCGAGCAGCACTCAGAAAATATAAAGAGGGAGAGCCGAGTCGCCTAGCAGCCGCGCGCCAGGAATACCTCCACTCGGAGAGGTTCGGCCTAAAATTCGGTGGCAACGTCTCTTCCACTTTCGCCGAAGCGGTCAAGGTCACCGTGACATACTTGAAAGGGGCCACCTTCCTGGAATGTATTCCCCCTCCGAACTGGCGGCCATGATTGATGATATTCCGACGCCTTCTTTGACTTTGAAGACCACGAGTGAGGCGGGTTTATTTGAGTACTATACATATTTCATCCGGCGGATGTAAAATTTTTGTGCTTGGCGTTCGGCATAATTCTTCTTCTAAAGAAACGCTGCTCCTTTGCTTGTTTTCCTACTCATTGTCCATAATATTCTTCTGTTTGCTTAACGTTGATACTTAGAGTCAGTCCTGCTCTTAAGGGTTCTCTTTCACGCGTCCGATCGGCTTGGCACATTGCATAGAGTCCGAGCGAGGTAGCCTACTCACTTTGCACGTATCCTGCCTGCGTGAAGTCCGCAAAGCCGAGTATCGAAGGACCAACTCCCAATCGGGCCTGAATTTTTTAATATTTGTAGTTTCCACGGTTTCTTACTTTGATATTCGTTCTTCCGCTCGGGATGTTTATAGCCGATCGGCGCGGCTCTCGATTTTTAACGACGGTGCTCGTCGGCGCGGATGTTTATAGCCGATCGGCGCGGCTCTCGATTTTTAACGACGGTGCTCGTCGGCGCGGATGTTTATAGCCGATCGGCGCGGCTCTCGATTTTTAACGACGGTGCTCGTCGGCGCGGATGTTATAGCCGATCGGCGCGGCTCTCGAATTTTAACGACGGTGCTCGTCGGCGCGGATGTTTATAGCCGATCGGCGCGGCTCTCGATTTTTAACGACGGTGCTCGTCGGCGCGGATGTTTATAGCCGATCGGCGCGGCTCTCGATTTTTAACGACGGTGCTCGTCGGCGCGGATGTTTATAGCCGATCGGCGCGGCTCTCGATTTTAACGACGGTGCTCGTCGGGCGCGGATGTTTATAGCCGATTGGCGCGGCTCTCGATTTTAACGACGGTGCTCGTCGGCGCGGATGTTTATAGCCGATCGGCGCGACTCTCGATTTTAACGACGGTGCTCGTCGGCGCGGATGTTTATAGCCGATCGGCGCGGCTCTCGATTTAACGCGGCTGCGGCCTTCGAGGCTAATTTACCGGTCGAGCGATGGCCTTTAACTCATCTCGTGCTTGAACTAATTTTACGCCCGTCCGGCGTAGCTCTTTGCCTTTCACCCAGCTTGGATAATGCCCTCCTGGCCGAACGCCTCAGGGTCTACTTCGTCGAGCATTTTGGCTCGGATAATATACCTCCGTCCGAATGGTACGGGGCCTTCGATCCTCGAGCGCTTGGCTCGACCAATTTACCTCCGGCCGAACGGCGCGGGGCCTTCGTTCCTCGAGCGCTTGGCTCGACCGATTTACTCCGGCCGAACGGCGCGGGTTATTTGCTTACAAGTCTAACCATATAAACCTCCCGGCCGGTCGGCTCGGGGGCCTTCGCGTTACGATGATAATGCCTTATATTCGCTCCTTTGACTTTTCATCTCTGCATTTCAAGTATTTAGTCGAAAAATGAAATACACAAGGTGATTTACAGTGATACACCTTTCACCCTGCCCGGTAAGGTGGTTCGCTCCAGCTGCCGTCCGTCCTCGTCCTCCGGATAATACGCGGAGCCTTTCGATGATTTTGAAAGGGCCTGCCAATGGAGTTTCAACGTCGCCGACCGGCGACTCTCTTCCAGACAAGATCGCCGACTTGGAACGATCTGGGAATTACGCGCCGGTTGTAGTTTTGCTTCATCCGCTGACGGTATGCCATCACCGAACGGACGCCTTTGCCCTCTCCTCTTCTACCAAGTCCACTCCATGTTTATTCGTTCGGCGTTGTCATCATCATAGCTCTGGATCCGGGGACTCAATGCCGACTTCGACGGGTATGACTACCTCACCGCCGTATACCAAATGGAGCGGTGTGACTCCGTCCCTTCTTTTGGCGTCGTTCGGATAGCCCACAAGGCGCTCGTTCGGCCAACTTCCTCCCGAATGGTCGAGCCGAGCACGCAGAATCGAAGAATTTCTCGATTAGCGACTTCACTGGCCGTTGCTCTAAGGATAGGCCACGGACGTGAAATGTTGCTTCGATGCCATAGCTTTTGCACGATTCCTGTGAACTGCCGCTCGTTGTCGGACACTAGTCGGCGAGGATGCGAACCGACAAATGATGTGTTGCGGATGAATTTTTAACCATTTGTTCATGATCCTCGCGGTTCGGCCTCTACCCACTTGGAAAATAGTCTACCGCCACTAGTAAAATTTCCTCTGCCGCCGTGATGGACCCACAATCCATTCGTCAGATCGAGCGGACATGAGATGGTTGATGCCTTCATCTCCTCTGCCGGTCGGTGGAAGAAGTTGTGATACTTCGGCATGAAAGGCATGTAGATCCTGTCCGAGCGACATCTGTTTGTAAAGTTGGCCAAAAGTATCCGGCCAAGAGGATCTTCTTGGCAATGAGCGTCCCCCGGATGACCCCGCATGATCCTTGATGCACTTCCAGGCCGAGTCCTCCGAGCTTACACATTTCAGCAAAGGGCGCGAGAAAGCTTTCTTGTAAGCTGATCTCCGATGAGTGTAAACCGACCGGCTCTTCTTCCGAGGAGCCGGGCTGCATATTCATCGGATGGTGTGGTGCCAACGGAGGAATTCTATAATAGGTGTCCTCCAGTCACTTGAAATGCGAGGCCTTGCATCCGGTCGACATGCGCCACCAGCGTATTTGGTCGTTGAATGACGACCGGCGTTATTGAGCTCGCGAGTTTGGCTAACTCATCGGCCGCCTGGTTCTCCGTTCGGGGATCTTCCGAATAAGCACCTCTCGGAAAGTAGCTTTGAGTTTTCAAAGGCCTCGACTTAGAGTTTGAGCCGAACACAGTTGATTTCAAAGGTGCCGGAAAGTTGTTGGCCAATTGTGAATCGAATAGAGTGTCACCCGACTGCTCCCACGTGTCGTCTGTCTGCAATCCGGCTATGAGGGCCTCGTACTCTGCCGTTGTTAGTAGCTTTGTAATCTAGCCGGACGGATAGGTGCATCTTTCTTTCTGAGGTGAGAGTAGTAATATTCCGATCCCACTTCCGAGTCGAGTGGCCATCCACATATATTCTCCACATAGCTTCCGTCCCTTTGCACTTGGTCACAAAATCAGCCAAGGATTGGGCTTTAATCGCCGGGCGGGGCTGATATTGGATGTCAAATTCACTTAATTGTCGTCCACTTGATAAGCCGTCCGGACGCTCCGGATTCAACAGCACTCTTCGAGTGGGTTCGTCCGGACAATAATGGTGTGAGCCAAGAAATACGGTCGCAGGCGTCGAGCGGCTAGAAGCAAAGGCCAACTTCTCGAGCCCGATGTAACGAGATTCATCTTTTAAAATGTGGCTTAGAAAATACACAGTTTCTTGGTTCGCCCTCACAAGTGCCGAGCCTACAGATGCGTACTCGATTGACGACGATCATATAAAGTGACTCACCCCAAATAGGCTTGCTAACTGGTAGAGAATTAAGATATGTCTTGACTCTTGAATGTCAGTCGCATTCTTCATCCCACTGGAACTTAGTGGCCTTGCGAGATCTTGAAGAATGGCAGGCTCCGGTCGGCGATTCGGAGATGAATCTGGATAAAGTAGTTATCCGGTCAACCTTTGCACTTCTCTTGTATTTCTTGGGGCGGCATGTCTTGCAGTGCTTTAACCTTCTGGGATTTGCTTGATTCCCCGCTCGGTCACTATGTACCCCAAGAACGCCCTCCTTTGCCTCCGAACAGGCACTTTTGGGGATTTAGCTTGACTCCGTATTTGCGCTTCGGAAGGTTTCTTCCATATCCTTGAAAAGATCGGCCGCTCGGACGGATTTGATAAGAATGTCGTCCACATAGATTTCCCGATCTGCTCCTTGAACACCTTGTTCATCAAGCGTTGATAGGTGGCCCGGCATTCTTCAATCCAAACGGCATCACATTGTAGCAATATGTGCCGTCAAAAGCTTACTTTTTCTTGATCTTCCGGCGAGCGGCACTTGATGATTTCCTTGGTAGGCGTCAAGCATGCAATTAATTCGCAGTCGGCCGTAGAGTCTACCGGGCAGAGGATAAAAATCCTTGGGGCATGCCTTGTTTAAATCTCGAAAGTCGATCGGACCCTCCACTTGCCGGCTTGGAGACCAAGACTCGTTGGCCGGCCACTCGGGGCGCACCTCGCGTATGTGGCGGCCTTGAAGTTTTCCACCTCCTTGGGATAATGGCATTACGCTCGTGAAGTCCCTTTTTCTCTTGCTTGGCGTCCGGTCGGACATGCAATTATGCTGCGCTAGGCTCGGCGAAATTCCGGGTAACTCATGTGTCGACAGACGAAGACATCGTGATTTCGTTGGAGGCATTGGATCGACTCCTTCTGTTCTTCCCCGGATCGAAGCGATAAAGTCGTGGCCTCCGATCGGGTCGGATGGATCTGGACTTCCTCCTTTTCATCGTAAATTAAAGCAGGAGGTTTCTCGGTTATGGCGTGTACCTCGAGGCGCCTTCCGAGCGGAACAAGCTTCCGCTCGGATCATCTCTATATAGCACCGCCGAGCAGCTAGCTGATCTCCCCGCACTTCTACTTTGTCCTCCACGGGAACTTTATCTTCGGTGGAAGGTTGAGACAACCGCTCGGAATTCGCCGGGCCGTCCCAAAATGACGTTGTAGGATGAGGAGAGTCGACCACCACGAAGTTTATTGTCCTGGTCCTCCTGAGCGGCTCTTCTCCCAGTGAGGTGGCTAGCTTGGTCTGATCCGTTGCCCGTAAACCCGTAGAGCGGGGTCGTCATGGCAGCTCGACTCGATCGATTTGCAGTCGATCGAACGCTTTCTTGAATATGATGTTGACCGAGCTCCCTGTGTCACAAATATGCGGTGAATGGTGTAATTTGCTATTACCGCTTTAATGAGCAGCGCGTCGTCGTGGGCACTTCTACTCCTTCTAAGTCCCCGGTCCGAAAGTGATTTCGGTCCACTTGCCCGCTCTTGGCTGCAACCGACCACGTGGATCTGGACGCTCGGTTGGAGTCGCCGCTGGTCGGCCCACCGATGATAACGTTGATCTCTCGAGCGTATTGCTCTATTTTCCTCCTCCCGAGCGGACGGTCGTGACCGTTCTCGGGACGCCCGCGATTCTCCTGCCTCGGAGATCGGTGCCGATCGGGTGTCGGCTGATGTCGCCCCTCGGTGCGGGCCCGGTCAGCCGATGGGAGGCGGCCGTCGTTCGGCTTTCCAGGAGCAGGATTGGACACAAAGGGAAGACTTGGCAATCCCTCGTGTTGTGCGTGTCCGTCCGGTGGAAGGTGCGAACATAGGGGTCCACCTCTTCTTTGGCTTGGGCGGCGGCACCACTTCTTGCGTGCGATCGGCGTGAGGATCGAATGCTTGACCCTCGGTCCTCGGGTGGGCTGGCGGCGTCTTTGTTCCGCTCGGCATGAGCAGTCTTGGCGGAGTTTCCTTTTCCGAGTGGCTTGCGCTTCTTCCACATTTATATATTCGTTGGCCCGATGTAGCATGTGATCGTAATCTCGGGCGGCTTTCGGATGAACGACCGGAAGAAGTCCCCATCCACAAGGCCTTGCGTGAAGGCATTCATCATCGTCTCCGATGTGGCGGTGGGATATCCATCGCCACTTGGTTGAATCGTGAATATAACCTCGAGCGATTCTCTCGGCTCTTCTTGATGGCGAATAGTGACACTTGTCTTTTGATAACGCCGACTCGAAGTGGTGGAGGAAGGCCGTTCGAAATTCCTTGAAGCTCGTGATGGATCCGTCCGGCAACCTCCGAAACCACCGTTGAGCCGATCCCGAGAGGGTGGTAAGGAAGACTCTACACTTTACTCCATCTGTGTACTGATGGAGCGTGGCTGTATTATCGAACTTACCCAGATGATCATCCGGGTCTGTTGTTCCATTGTATTCGCCGATCGTCGGAGGCACGTAGTGCTTGGGCAGAGGGTCTCGTAGGATAGCCTCCGAAAATTGGCGATTGATCCGCTCGGGGGAGGAGTCCGCTCGGGGCTTCCCTTTCTGTCATCCCGCCTTGGCATTTCATCTGAGGAAGATCCTCTATCTCTTCGGGCTGGTATGGCTTCAGGGGTGCGAAATAAGGCCCGATGGAATGCGACGGTGGCTGGAGGTGCTTCCGCTCGGCCACCAGACGCAGATGTTGCTTGTTGCTCCGCCCGCTCGGCGGATGCTTTTTGTTTTTGCTCCATGAGTTTGGCGGCCCTCATCTCGACCAGAGCATCGAGTTCTTCTGTTGAAAGCGTCACCGTGTGTTGTCGTCCAGCCTCGTCCATTGTCTTCGATCGGATGCAGGAGCGTTCCCACAGACGACGCCAATTTGATCCTGTCCGAACCAAGAGTCAGCGGACGCTAGGCACGTGGCGCTCTCTGCTGGATCCTCGAGTGCTCCGGCGAACCTGCAACAAAACCGAGCCGGGAGGGGTGTCCCGGCGACGGTCCTCCGACGCTCAAGTCAGGCGAGGAATGACAAAAAGGTGGCCTCAAGATGAAGACGTGCATACCTCCGGTGAAGAAATGGAGGCCTTATATAGACCCCTCGAAGAAGCCTGGGCGCGCCAATCAAAGCAACCACCTGCATTTGACCATGTCCAGGCATGGGTCTGTCAGAAGGACCATGCCCAGATATGGATCCGTCAGAAAAGGCGTCCATGAGGCCATACTGCTACTGTATCAACCTTTCCATGATGTGACGGCAAGATCCTCCATCGTGCGATCTTGTGTACGGCCTAATCATCAGACATGCTTCTACCGATATCCCATATCCCGAGCCGAGCGCATAGGCCGCTCGACCACCTTTTTGTCCCCTCGCCCTTATTTTGTCCGGGCGGGTTGCCCGCTCGGCTCTTTGGCCCCTGCCGTTCGGGCTCCCGGTCGGCCCTTCGATCCTCCTGCCTTGGCGTCGGAAACCCAAACCCATGGATGGGTTATCTTTAACTCCGCTCGGACCTACCCGGCTGATCGGCTCGGCCATTAACCGCTTAGTCAACCCTTCATCGGTTCTCAAGCTGAGACCCTTCAGGAAGTGGGTCCCCCATTCTTACTGCCGGATCAATCGCAAACTTATATGCCATTCTCTGTTTCAATTTCTGAATCTCCAGTAGACTGGCTCCAACAATCAACATATCATCAATATTTAACAATAGAATAATATAAGAGCTATCAAACCTTTTGATGTAACAATAGTGATCTGCGTGACATCTCAGAAAGCCATTATTGCACATAAAACTGTCAACCTTTTTATACCACTGTCGAGGCGTCTGTTTTAAACCATATAGACTTTTTTGAAGTTCATACACCATGTCCTCCTTTCCTTTTACCTCAAAACCCTGTGGTTGCTGCATGTAAATTTCTTCCTCCAAATCACCATGAAGAAATGTTTTTACATCCATCTGCTGGAGATGCAGATTTTCTTGTGCCACTAACCAAAGTATGATTCTGATTGTGGTCAATTTCACGAGAGAATTTCAGTGTAATCAACTCCTTTCTGCTGAAAACCTTTTACCACCAGTCTTGCTTTATAACGCTTATTGCCATCATGTTCTTTTATCTTGTAAACCCATTTATTTTGCAATGCTTTCTTTCCCAGAGGCAACTCTGCTAACTGCCATGTCTGATTAGACATCAAAGAATCCATCTCATCTTCCACGGCTAACTCCCATTTGATTGATTCTTCAACTTGCACCGCCTCCTCATAATTTTCTTGTTCACTTTTGCCAGTCAACAGAATATAATTAAGTGATGGAGAGAATCTAAGTGGTGGCCTTACAGTTCTCGAAGATCTCCGTAATTCCGGCAGAGGAGTGGTTTCTGGGGCTACATTCTCTTGGTTTGTTGGGAGTATATTTTCTTCATTTTGAGCATTTTGTTGCAAATTATTCATTGGAAAATCTTTAAAGTGAAATACCCCAGACTTATTTTCTACAGAATCAGCAATTTCTGAAGATTTACTTAGTCTGTCTTTATACAACACCTGCTCACTGAAAATTACATCTCGGCTTCTGATAATCTTTCTATTTTCATCATTCCAGAAACAATAATCGAACTCAGTATCACCATAACCAATGAAGAAACATTTCTTAGATTTCGGATCAAATTTATTTCTTGCAAAAGCATCAATATGAACATAAGAGAGGCAACCAAATACTTTCAAAAAAGAATACTTTGCGTCTTTGCTGCTCGAAACTTCCTTTAGTATGCTATAATTCAAAGGTACTGAAGGACCCCTATTAATCAAATAAGTAGTTGTGTTGATTGCATCAGCCCAAAACACTTTAGGCAACTCAACATGAATTCTCATGCTCCTTGCACGCTCGTTTAGAATCCTATTCATCCTTTCTGCCACACCGTTTTGTTGAGGAGTTCCAGGAACAGTTTTCATCATCTTGATCTCATTCTCAGCACAATACTGTTTAAAGCCATCAGAAATATATTCACCCCCATTATCATATTTCAAACACTTCACTTTTAAATCTGTCTCATTTTCTACCATAGCTTTCCACCTTTTAAAAGTAGCAAACACATTAGATTCATTTTTTATAAAATAAACCCATTCCTTTATGGTAGAATCATCAATGAACATCACATCAAGAGAACTAACAGACGAAGGCCCCCAAACATCAGTATGCACCAACTCTAATTTTCCTTTTCTCAGATCTTTTCCTGACTTAGAGAAACTGACTCTGTTCTGTTTTCCAAGAATACAACTTTCACATTATTGGAGATCAACTGATTTTAACTTTGGTATTTTACCATTCGAGACAAGCATCTTCATCCCTCTTTCACTCATATGCCCGTCTGTGATGCTATAAATCTGACTTGGCACAACTATCAGCAGTAGCAATCATATCTCAGAAGTCATATAAAGAGTTCCATTTTTTCTTACCATGTGCGACCACCATAGAACCCTCACAAAAAGTGGCATTATGCCCTTCATCATCAAGTTGTCCCACCGAAATTAAATTTTGCATCAATTTCGGAACATGTCTAACCTTTTGTATTTTCCATACAACCCCATTTGACATTTTCAAACGAATACTTCCAGTACCCACAATATCCAAAGGTTCTCCATCAGCTAGATATACTTTCCCATGATTTCCAGCAACATAATTTTCCAGAATTTCACGTTGAGCAGTAGTATGAAAAGACGCACCTGAATCTAAGACCCAAGGATCAATAGGACTGTCGACTGACAAAAGTAATGCATCCTGAACTTATTCAGTGACTGCATTTGCAACATTGCCTTTGTTTTTGTTTTTCTTTGATGTCGTGCAATCTTTCTTCATATGGCCTAGTCCCCCACAGTTCTAACACTATATTTCTTCCAAATATGGAATTACATCTACCGGTCCTTGTCTTTGATTGCCTCTGTTATGATTAAAGTTTTTGTTACTCCCTTTGCCTCTACCTTCAATGTTTAGGGCAGAATTTGATGCCAACATTTCACCAGAATCCATTATGCGAACTTCTTCTGCAAGAATTCTATCTCGAACATCATTAAAATTCAGTTTTGTGTTGCCAACAGAATTACTAACCACAGCTTGCATTGGTTCCCAATTGTTTGGTAGAGATGCCAAGAGTATTAGGGCACGAACCTCATTGTTAAAATTAATTTAAAATTAATTTCAACAGAAGATAACTGATTGACAATTGTGTTAAACTCGTTTAGATGTGTCACCACAGAAGCCCCTTTTACCATCTTCAAATGAAAAAGCTATTTCATAAGAAATACCTTATTATTTGCAGAAGGTTTCTCATACATTATGACAGAACCTTCATCAGACCCATCGATGTCTCCTTTGCTACGTTATGAGCCACGTTCTTTCATAGTGTTAATCGAATTACCCCCAACACTTGTCTATCAAGGAGATTCCAGTCACTGTCTGACATATTTTCTGGTTTCTTTCCTGCAAGCGGTAGATGCAATTTTTTAATGCCATCAAATTTTCCAATTCCATGTGCCAACCTTCTTCGCTAGCCATCACTTTCAAATTCAACTTGGCTTTGATGCCAGTTGTTGGGAATTAAAATTCCAGTCTTTAATCATCGAAAGCGACAATAATTTGTGAGAAAGAAAACTAAGAACACAGAAGAATTTTTGTGGTTCACCCTTGATGTGAGAGCTATGTCCACATACCACCACTGCAAATTTCACTATATGGAAAACCAAGATTACAAAGAGAATTTCCTTACAAGAACCAATTCTCTACAAACTCTTTTCTTGTCACTCTCTGTTATTCTCTCTTGCACTCCACGTCTTGAAAAAAAAAAACAAGAAATCACCTGCTACCATAAAATATAACTTAATTTAGGGCTACAACACAATTATATGTCAAATGCCTAAAATATCCTTAAATAAATAATTAGGTTCCACATATATTAACAACTGTGTCATGCTGATGCTTGACACCTCAAGCTGAATTCAAGTAGTTTTTTTATTATTTTTTATCACTTGTATCCACGCAACACAATATTGAAACTATAACATAGCTGATGGATAGAAAGTCCAACGTGTAGAATGTTACCTTAAATTCTTATGTAGATATTTTGTGCATGATTATCTTCTTTTTGTTCTTAAACTCCTTCCTCTATCCACTTTTCATTCTCTACTTACAATATAAGTTGGGACACTTAGGTATCATTTAAATTAACGACCAAAACTCTGGCATAATGTGAAAATTTTAAAACTTTTGATACAGGGCAAACATATTTTATTATCATTACCATCATCATTATAATCATCATAACCTGTTTGTCTCTATTATTTGGGGTCAGGTATATGAATTTTATCTCTTAGTGGAGGGATAATAGTGATTTAATTAGTGATTTGTATTTATAATTGTTACTTAAAGCTTCTCAGTTTGACTAGTATATTGGTTTGAATCGATTAATCCACTCATCCTCACTGGCTTGACCGTTTATTCGCTTGGTGAAAATAAGGAAGTTGTCCTACTTGTTTTTGTGCGTTTATACTCACTAAGTTTTCCACAATTATGATTATTCACTTTGATGAAAGGCTTTGGTATAACTTTTCTTTATTGCGAGGTTGTACAACCGCGCATTTGCTCAAATGACCTTTCTGTATAACGAGGTTGAACTTTGCTTGCATTTGACCATTTTAACTTGCACTGGCATAATAACCTCATTTGCTGGTTTGGTAGATCATGCATAAAAACTAATTATGCTACAATTGATGCTTATTATCGATGCACATGATAAATAGTTATGCTTAATTTATCAACAACCACAACACGTAACACCTTTGCTATATCTATTCGTCTTCAGTTGGTGATGGAGGATGTATGCTCAGGTCACTTCACAGATCATGGAGTCTCAGCTAGTCAGTGACGATCTTCACTGTCACCTCTCCACAGTTCTTTCGGCGCAAGAATGATGTGGACGACGAGTTTTGCTCGAGTTAACATCTGATGCTGCTGGGTCCAGCTAACCCTGCATCAGATTCACAGGTACAAAAATATTCTCTCACAAAGTCATTAGGCAGCAATTTATATACTCTATTTGTTGAGTATTTGAGTTTAATGTACTCAACCAGTTTTTAGTATTAGGATGAACAGCATATGTTGTGTTTAATATTATCTTAAATGCACATATATATATGTATCTCTGGAAAGTAGTGTATACTCGTGTACAAAATTCATGGCTTCGATAATCACTTTAGGGATGTGTCGTTTTACGAAATGCAAACTTGCTCCTGTGATTAAATTAGGGTTTAGGGTCTTTCTGTATAGAGCCCAAGATCACTAGTTGATGATCCATAGACCTTTAATAGCATCACTATGTCGTCTTGTTTGTCTCGGGTTCTACTTGGTTATTGTCATATTTTGATTTTGTTTAACATTTAAGTTCTGTACATTGCTAATGCAAATCATTGAATAATGTGAAATTTTAAAATTAATGGTTGTGATTTTGTAGTCTGAATTGCCTATTAATATCATATTTAATTAACTCATCTCAAATTTTGGTGACTTATCCTCATCAGCAATGTTTTTCTCAGCAATCTGATCATCCTGAACGATCTAACTCATAGCAATTGAAAGAAGGATATAAAGTTAGTTCATTGTATCTATTTTTTAAAAAAATATTTTTTATATCCATTTAAATAATATTTTAAAATATGTAAACAAATATTTTTTTAAGATATTTTTTTAAATAAGTTTTAATTTTCAACTATAAAGAGTCTGCTTTGGCCAATTTTGCCATCAAATCCTTTTCTCGTCGACTTAATCAATGGAATTACGAATTATGCTCTTTTTAATAGAATTGATCTACCAAAATAGCTTAAATAATTTCTTTAAAATTAACTAACTCAATTTTTTTTATTATTTTAAATGATTTCTCAAATTTAAAATCTTTTCATTTTTTAAAATTTTGTATATATTAAAATTGAAAATTCGTTAATCTTCAGTTCATCAATTCGTCCTTAAGGCATCTTGCTAACTTTAATATAGTTTTATAATAATTTAGTTATATCTATAGAATATTTTCTTTTATAAATTATAGAAGTAAAGCGTAGTATTTTAAATTATGAGAGTAAAATAAAATGTTTTTAAAATGGCAAAAACTATAAAGCGGCTTTATGTTTATTCTAAAAATTGTATGGTGTTAAAAAATATATATTTATTCTTTATCTTAAAATATTATTATTCTAAAATCATATTTGATATGGGTACGTAGTGGTTAAAATTAAGGTGATGTGACAATTAAAATCAAAATGGATGAACATTTCATATCTGATTCTATTGATTGTTCAATCTCAGAGTTCTCAGATCTTGCCTGTGTAACCCCACAGCAGAATGTTCGGATAAGGACGGTTGGGGCTGAACTTGGTTGAATATAAGGATTTTAAAGTTTTATTCTGAAAATAAAAGGTAGTGTATTTGGTCAGTTAATGGCATGTCGAGTTCAAGGAAAGCTTAGTCGAGCAAAGGGTTAGCCGAGCTTAGCAACACTTAATCCCATAAAAATATAAGATTGGTCGGATGAAGGCTGATAGAACACAAGGATGTCTGTGTACGCCTGGCCGGGTAAGGACCGGGCGAACTTAAAGATATTTGGCCTTTTAAAGCTCTTAGTATAAGATCGGTCGGATGAAAGTCGATCGAACATAAGACTGTCTATATACGCTCGACAAGGTAAGAGATCAAGCAGGTTTAAAGACACTTGGTCTTATAAATCTCTTAGTATAAGATTGGTCGAATGAAGGCCGATCAAACACAAGGCTGTCTGTGTACACTCGATCAGGTAAGGACTGGGTGGACTTAAAGATACTTGGCCTTATAAAGCTCTTAGTATAAGATCGACCTGATGAGGGCTGATCGAATACAAGGTTGTTTGTGTACACTCGGTCGGGTAAGGATCGAGCAGACTTAAAAGATATTTGGCCTTATAAAGCTCTTAGTATAAGATCGGTTGGATGAAAGCCGATTGAACACAAGACTATTTGTGTACACCCGGTTGGGTAAGGACTAGACTAGCTTAAAGATATTTGGTCTTATAAAGTTCTTAGTATAAGATCGGCTGAACGAGGGCCGATCGAACACAAGGTTGTCTGTGTACGCCCTGCCAGGTAAGGACTGAGCGGGCTTAAAGACATTTGGTCTTATAAAACTCTTAGTATAAGATCGGCCGGACGAGGAACAATCGAACACAAGATTCTTCGCGTACGCCCAGCCGGGTAAAGACCGAGCGGGCTTAAAAACACTTATCCTTAGAAAACTTTGCATATCAGGCACAGGTTAACCGAGTTTTAGTTACTTAATGTCATCTTGTCTCTAAAATAAAGCTCTAATATACATAATCTACATGTGATTTCTTGAATGAAGCTTTGACACACTGTGGATATATTAGAATAGATTCCTACAATATTTAACAATTGACAGGGCAGATTGATACAATGACAACTAATATAGCCAGCCTTATGGACCGACCGAGATACTATAACAGAATACAATGACAAACAATATGACTAGTCTTGCGGACTTGTCAAGATATATTCAGCAGATAAACAATTGACAATATTTTAACTGTCTGACATAGTTGTTGGGGAATATTCCTTTGGAAACTCCTTCGGAGTCTATCTGGTTACTCATTGATGATTTATCTATAATGACATCTCCCTTCAAAGATTTCAAAAAAGGTTTAAGTTATAAACAATAAAAGAGGTACATCTATGGGTATAAAAAGATTCCTCGGAAGCTCTACGAGGAACTACCTAACAAACTTTGACGCATAAAGCCATCTCATGGTCATAGAGATCATGAGAGGTGGTATAAAAATAGGGGTCATCTCCGTTGATAAGGTACATAAATACTGTTCTTCTTTTACTTGTAAGAAAATTGTACTGACTTGAGCGTGGGAGGACCTTACTAGGAGCCCCTTCTCTGATCTTTGGTTACTAACGCTTCATTAGATCAGCTAATTGTGCGTAGAATTATTGAGGAGTTTCATCCTAGATGAAAGAATCAATTATTCGTCAGCAAACCATCCACCTGAGCCAGCGCGTTATATATCTCCTCAGCCTATAGACTAGATCAATAATATTTTTTGATTAAAATTATTTATCATCAGTTAAATTTATTTACTACTAATTAAAATTAGTATAACCTAATTATAATTGATTCTATTTGGTTAAAATTTATTAAATATCGTTTTAGTAATTTTTGATGTAATATTGAGTCGTCTTAATCACGGCTAAACTTGATTAAATAGATTGAATTATTTTGTAAAAATTTAAATAGCTTTAGTTAAAAATTTTATTTTAATTAAAATTATTATAATATAAAGTATTTTTTTTATAAAATAAGATTATGTTAAAAGTAGTTTAGTTAAAGGATTAATCAAGACGACATTCCTTTTAGTGGAATTTAGATGTCTTTGTGATTTATTATCAAAATTATTCAATTGTTAAGGTTACTAGTCATCTATAATTTATTAATTTTTTGTTGGTATAGGGATGGAGTTACGAAGATGTTAAAGATGAGTAAATTATCTTTTACCAAAAAAGAGCATCCTATTTCATCTTATCTATTTTATTTTATTTGTTTAAATTATCCTTACTTTTAATACTATTGTAGTAGCTACATGTCATAGCTACTACTATAACTAGAGGTGTAGTCACGATTTAAAATTATTCAAGTTGACAGCAACTATCGGGGGTTACTTACCTGAGATTGGCTAATGGATTTGTGAAGGATCTAAAAAAAATTATTATTATTATTATTATTATTATTTTAAAAAGATAGGCTACGCTCATCTAGCCAGGTGGCTCCGCTCTTATTACAATATAAACATTTCAATTTTGATCAATACAAAAAATATATTGTAGTAATTATGAATATAGACACTTCAATTCTAATTAACAGTAATAAACTGTATTGATATTGTAGTAGCACTTTAACTTTGACCGAACTAATAATACTCATTATAATTCTTGTATTTCATTTTTAGTCAATATTGATCAACATTACTCAGTTTGTCAATATCATATTATAGCAGCTAGAGGATCATACTATAATTATGTAGTTATTGGTAGGACACTTAAGAGCTAGAGGGGGGAGGTGAATAGCTTCTTTCATTTCGTTGATTATTTATTGCAGTGAAAACTTGAAGAAATGTTAACTCATTGGTCTCCACTTTCTTGAGGTGACTAATCCAAAAGTCCACTCTCCTCATTTATAGATGCACTATAAAACCTCTTTTCTGGAAGCGAAGAAGCTTCGTAGAAACTTGAATACAAGAAATGCAACTTAGGTTACATATGAAATGAAAACGATTACAACAATGAACCTTGCTTTGCTTGCTCTTTTCTTGCTTGGAATAATTTCTTAATGTATGAAAAGTGCAGCAACACTTTTCTTCTAAACTCTCAAGAACCGACGCGAACAGTGATTTCGAGCCATGGCTTTAAACATTTGCAAAATTTTCTATGGTACACTTGACGTCGCCAATCAATTCATCTTTTTTCCAATCGATTGTCACATCAGTCGACCATTCGAACACCTGTAGAACAACTTTTTTTCAAACCTTGAAACAATTCGTGAGTCATATCAATCAATTCAACTTCTAATCGTTTGACTAATCGATTCAGAAGTCTTTTGTTCGCTTGCGAAATCTGCTAATCGATTACACCAGAGTCGTAATTGATTAAGCTACTTCTTAATCGACTAGCTAATCGAACAAGCATGCTTCTATTTGCGAAGAAGAAACTTCCCAATAGATTGACTTCAGGCTGGATCGGGATCAATTACCTAATCGATCCAAAGCCTTCTGTTTCGTGAAGAACATCTCCCAATCGATCTTTAGACCACTTGAGTACCCAATCAATTGTCCAATCCTAATCCCCTAAACCCGATTTTAGGATTTCTTTGCCCAACCCAAAGCCTTCCATGACTTATTGGGACTTCTCGTTGCCTAGCATATAGTTAATCTTGACCTGCAAGACTTCTTTACCAAGTGTTCGGTCAACCCTTGACCAAGTTAGACTTTCCCTTACCTAGTTCCCAACTAGGACTTCTCTTGTGGCAAATGTTTAGCTCCTAGCTAACCCACCTTGCACTTAACCTAGTTCCCAACAAGATTTACCTAGTCCCACTAGGACTTCCCTTGTGCCAAGTATTTAGCTCTCGGCTAACCTGCCTTGGACTTAATCTAGTTCCCAACTAGATTTTTCTAGTCCCACTAGGACTTCACTTGTGCCAAGTATTTAGCTCCTAGCTAACTCACGTTAGACTTAACCTTGTTTCCAACTAAGTTTGTCTAGTCCCACTAGGACTTTACTTGTGCCAAGTGTTTAGCATCTAGCTAACCCACCTTGGGCTCACTTGTGCCAAGTGTTTAGCTCCCAACTAACCTACCTTGGATTTAACCTAGTTCCCAACTAGGTTTGCCTAGTCCCATTAGGGCTTCACTTGTGCTAAGTGTTTAGCTCCCAGCTAACTTACCTTGGACTTAACCTAGTTCTCAACTAGATTTGTCTAGTCCCACTAGGACTTTCATTTGCCTAATCTCCAGTTAGGACTTCTCGTTTGCCTAATTTCCAATTCAGACTTTGTCAGTCACACATATTGTCCAAACATCGAAACTCAAGCTCGAGCCAATCCGAACTTATTCAATCTGGTCAACCTTGATTCAAGGAAGATTGCATCAACAATCTCTCATTTTTTAATATTTGACAATATATTTAAGTTAGGGTAACCCATTTGCCCAACTTCCATATTCATCTCATGCTAAAGCATGAATGAGGGCTTTTAACTAAACCACATATTTTCTCCCCTTTTAGCACATATCAAAAACTCTTCACAAGAGTCAAGTTGTTTAAAAGGATCCAATGAAAGTCTCATATCTTTCATTATATCATATGCTCAACCTGTTGGTGCAATCGACTTAGGATTGATCGGTACGATCATGGTTTTGATGTGTGTGTCAAAGAGTTTAAGTTAGACTTTCATATTTGTTTGATATGTGTTTGAGTCATGCAAGACTTGGTAAAACACATGAGGAGCTTGGCGCGGTCAGGTTTCGGAAGCTCATCCTAAGGCTTGAGTCCTTGACACTGTGTAGGATGATATGGAAGACATCCGAGGGATCGTTGGACGAGGAGCAATGGAATAGAGCAGAGGGAAACAGACTTCAAGGCAATGCGAAGGATGACACTAAGAGGAGTTGCAGGCTCAAGTGCATATGAGGGACGAAGGCCGAGGAAGAGAGTTTCAAAGGACGACTCCGGAGAGGATGATCGTGAGTGTGTAATCAGGACCAGTCGACTGATGGAAGTTCCAATCGACTGGTCCAGTTGGCTGCTCAGTCAACTGGGAGCAAACATAAGCATTCTATTCGCTCAATCAGCAGTGACCAGTCAATTGGTACTTTTACCAGTCGACTGGTAAGTGACCGTTGGCAGAATCTTTGATTCTACGAAGTAGCCATTTACTTCTAACGGTAGCACCAGTCGACTGGTGCGCAGGAAATGAGTTGATGTGTGATCAATTCTTTCCTCTCTATATATAGGAAGCTTGGGACATTGAAGGAGGTTACTGATTCTTGCTAGAATTCTCCTAAGTCATTCCCTCAAGCTTCCAAGTTTATTCTCTTTCACCTAAACCTAAGTCTCATCTTATAAAAGAGGAAGAGAGCTTTGTGAGAGGTTTGCTTCACCGAGAAAGAGAAAGCTTTAACTGGAGATTGCTGGGGACTAATCGATCGAAGGATTGAGAGTTCGTTCACCTCAAGGACAAACCGTGGAGTAGGAGCAAGTAATCTCCAAACCACGTTACATCGAACGTGTTAGATTTGTGTTCTTATTTGCTTTTATTATTTTAGTTCAATTCAACTAACCTTGTCGAAAGAAGAACGACTTGGGGTGCGAGCTATTCAACCCCTCTTCTAGGTGGCCAACGATCTCCAACAAGTAATATCAAAGCAAGGACGCCTTTCAACAGACTAATTGCCAAGAAGAGCATCGTCATAAAAAATGGCCGGCTCACACATCCAACCACTGAAATTCGAAGGAGATTTCTCTTCGTGGAAGAAAAGAATGGAGGTATTCTTCCATACTGATTTCGATATAATGTTAATAATGGAAAATGATTTTGAGATACCTAGGGATGAAAACAACATGATAATCAACAAAGTAATATGGAGCAAGAAGTAAAGAGAAGAGCATTTAGCAAATTCAAAGTCAATACATCATCTACTAAATGTGTTTCCTCAACAAGAAGTAACAAGAATTGGAAACTACACGAGTGCCAAAGATTTATGAGAAAAACTAGTTGAGCTTCATGAAGGCACATCTGAATCAAAGTTGCCAAGAAGAGATCTCCTCTGAACTCAACTCAACAATGTGAAACTTGAAAAAGGAGATAAGATATCTATACTTCATTCTAAAATTAAGGAAAATTTGAATGGACTAACAAGTGTAGGTGAGAGTCTCTCCAACCGTGACATAATGATGAAAGCCATCAATGCTTTCCCAAGAACCATAACTTGGAGCTCAATTGTACATTCATTCTCCATCTCAAGGGATCTAGAGAAATCTTCTCTAGATGAATTCTTTTCAACAATGGAGCTTCACGAAATTAGAGTTGAAGGGTTGGATGGAGAAGCAAATAGATTAAGAAGAGTAGCTCTGCGGTAAACAAGGGAAAGAGTAAGAAGGAGAAGTCTTCATCCCCACTATCATCTGACTCCGAAGAATCAAGTGCCTCAATGGATAGTGATCAAGAGGTATATATGGTAAGAATATGAGAAGTGCATTTAAAAAATTTTCAACTAATAAATCTCATGCTAGGAGAAGTTCAAGGGGCAAAAGTAGGACAAGTAGGATCATTTGCTATAATTGCCAAGAAGAAAGACATATGAGGGATACATGTCCTCTCCTAGAGAAGAAGGAAGAGAAGAAGAAGACAAAAGAAAAGTGGAAGAAGGTAAAAAATCTTAAGGTAACATGGGATGATTCATCATCATCGGAGGAAGAAGAATATCATATTTCCCATTTTTCTCTAATGGGAATTGACGATATTGCCTCCACCTCATCCAAAAATGAAGAAGGAAAGAGCTCAAGTGAAGAAGAAGAAGGGAGCTCAAGTGAAGGGGGAGGTTAAACTTCGGATCAGACTTCTTGGTAAATGAGGTACACAATCTTCCTCCTCATATTTTAATTAAAATTATTTCAAGTACAAATGAAGATTTGTTTAAGATAAAAAGGAAAAACAAATATTTGAAAAATGATATTAGTGTTCTATAGGCAAAATTAGAATCCATGACTCTTAAGGATAACAACGCCTCTAGTATGCATGCTTCTTCTAGTTTAAATGATTCATATTCAGAAGAAGAAAATAAGGAGTTAAGGGAAAAGGTAGAATACCTTACCAAGGCCCTTAAAAAAATTTGAAATTGGCTCTAAAATCCTAAACATGATTATTGGAAGTCAAAGGACAAGCTTCAACAAAGAGGAGTTAGGATACAATGAACCCAAAAATGAGAAAACCTGCCAATGCTTACTTGCTAGGGGATAATCAAAAATAAAGACCATAGATAGGAAATGAATCCCTAAAGAGTTTTGATTAACCCAATTAGGAAGAACTTTTATTGGGTACTAAAGTCAATCCTCAAGGGTTAGAGGATTTTTAGAGTTAGTCAATCATTGAAATCATATTTAAATTTTTGAAAAATGGTTGACTTGAGACCTTAAGGGAGAACATTTAGCCTTGATAAAACTTTGCGATAAGATGAGCTAAGTAGGGATTACCTTCATTTCATCTCACAATGAGTTGCATTATAGTTCTAAACATAGATGTGAAATGGTAGGATGATACTCTTAATTCACTTATGCTTATGACATATTGTTGAATCATGAAAAATGTCAATTTAGTAATTATAGACCAACTATGGGGAAAGTAAATATTTAATTAATGAACATTTTGCCCATAGATCATAGTTTGACATTTTAAAATTTTGAAAATAATTCTATATTTTATTTACTATGCTATGGTCATTTTGAAATATATGAATTCAACATAAGTTTTAAAGTTGATACAAACTTGAGTGATTTACAAAGATTTTGAATTTTTGTCAAAACTTTAAAATTATGATGAATTTTCATGAAAATATATTTTTCATTGATAGAGGACCTTAAAACAAATATGTTTTCCAAATTTATGACTTTTTAAAATTTTCTAAAATTTTTTGTGCATTTATGAAGTTAGCTCTAGAATACTGAAATTCAAACTGCTTGTGTACTAGTCGACTGCATTAGATACCAGTCGACTGGTACATGTTTTCTAGCACTTTCAGAAGCTGGTCCTTGTTAATTTAGTCCAAAATTTGATGTCATAGTATCTGTAATTGTTTGGTACAATCTTTTTGATGATGTCAAAGGGGGAGAAATGAGAAAGTTTAAGTTAGAAACTTAATTCTCCGTATTTATGCAAAACTTGAAAATAAAGTGTTACATCATATGTAAAGGGGGAGCTTGGACTTATGCTTCAATGTTTACATTGTGCTTTCAATTTTTCAAGTATTATTTATGCCTAACTTAAACATATTGCCACACATAAAAAAAGGAGAGATTGTTGGTGCAATCTACCTAAGATTGATCGGTACGATCATGATTTTGATGTGCGTGTCAAAGAGTTTAAGCTAGACTTTCATATTGGTTTGAAATGTGTTTGAGTTATGTAGGACTTGGTAAAACGAATTAGGAGCTTGGTGCTGCCAGGCTTGGGAAGCTCATCCTAAAGCTCTAGTCCTTGAGACCGTGAAGGATGATGTGGAAGTCATTCGAGGGACTACTGGATGAGGAGCAATGGAGTGGAGTCGAGGGAAGCAGACTTCAAAGCAACGCAAAGGATGGCACGGAGAGGAGCTACGAACTCAAGTGCATCTGAGGGACGAAGGCTGAGAAAGAGGACTTCAAAGGGCGACTCTGAAGAGAATGAGTGTGAGTGTGTAATCAGGACCAGTCGACTAATGAAAGTTCCAGTTGACTGCTCAATCGACTGGGAGCGAACAAAAATATTTTATTCACTCATTCAGCAGTAACCAGTCTACTAGTACTTTTACTAGTCGACTGGTAAGTGACTGTTGGCAGAATTTTTGATTCTGCGAAGTAGTTGTTGGCTTCTAACGGTAGCACTAGTCGATTGATGAAAGTGCTAGTCGACTGGTGCGCAGGAAATGAGTTGATGTGTGATCAACTCTTTACTCTCTATATATAGGAAGCTTGGGATATTGAAAGAGGTTACTAATTCTTATTAGAATTCTCCTGAGTCATTTCCTCAAGTTTCCAAGTTTATTCTCTTCCTCCTAAACCCAAGTCTCATCTTGTAAAAGAGGAAAAGAGCTTTGTGAGAGGTTTGTTCCATCGAGAAGGAGAAAGCTTTAGCCGGAGATTGTCGAGAACTAATCCATCGAAGGATTGAGGGCTCATCCACCTCATGGACAAGCTATGGAGTAGGAGTAAGCAATCTCTGAACCACATTATATCGAACATGTTAGATTTTGTGTTCTTATTTGCTTTTATTGTTTTAGTTCAATTCCACTTGCGCAACTAACCTTGACGAAAGAAGAACGACTTGGGGCACAAGCTATTCAACCCCCTTCTAGTCGGTCAACGATCTCCAACACAACCTTGAGTATGTTATGTATCATAATGAATATTTATAATCTTCCATTGTCTTCAATGCTCACCCTAGAGCATCCAACACAATGAAAGTTCGCAACCTTCCATTGTCTCTTCATTCTTAAAAAAAATATCATGTCTTTTAGGAAGACCTTCCCCTTAATGCATGCTCAAACTTTTATCACTGTACCAACAATCATTTTGAGTTCCTAGATCTTTAGGATAACTTAAAATGAAGTTATGATATTAGAGATTCAATATTGAATTTAAACCTCCCCTTAACCCCACATTTTGCATCATAAACCACTCCCTTTTCATTTTTAGCAAGAAAATTACCCTAATATACTTATATAAGTATTTCAAAGGGTTAGAGATTGTCAGGTTAACTAAATATGAATTAATGGACTGAAATTAGAATATTTTAATTGAAATTAGCAATTCCAATCGATTGATAATTGTCTTCAATCGATTGAAATGTCTGAATCAATCAGCAGATCGATTTAGAGCTGTTCTATGCTGAGAAAAAAAAATTACCAATCAATTAAGTTACGACACTCTCAATCGATCACCTGATTGATCTAGCGAGTTTCTTCTTGTCAAAGATGTTAGTGTAGAATGCACTGATAATCAAACTGGAATTTTGATATATGACAAAGAGTTTAAAGTAAGAACCCATGCAATTGATATGTTTCTTAAGTGTGCAGACTCAAATTCTTTGATGGATCTAGAGGACCAGACATCAGACACCAGACAGAAAGCTTAGATAGGTCGGGAGGATTGGACTGGCAGAAAGTCTAGATAGGCCAGAAGGACTAGATATTTAGCAAGAGAACTCGATGGGTCAATGTAGACTAAACATCGAGGGAAGGGAAGACCTGGTGGGTCGGAGATTGGACATCAAGCATGAAAGTCTGACATATGGTAAGTAAGGTAAGCTTCTGGAGTGAGTACAATGAACTTGGGTTCAAGTAGAGATAAACCCTAGGTGCTGATCCAACTGAAAAAATCAAGAGATTTCTAAGTTGAGATCTTGACAATCCTAATTGTCTGTTTTATGTATATATCTATCCTAACATTATTTTGCACGGTAAATGCTATATTTGTTCTAACCTTGTTTTACAGGTGTTCCGTCAATGGATAGTATTGTTCAGTCAACAAATCCACAGATTGTTTCATTGATGGGATAGAGTGTTCAGTCAACGGATCAAGCTCATCCAACGGATCAGATTAGAGCATACAAGGAAAGCAAGGTTCAGTTGACGGATCACGTGGTTTAGTTGACTAAACAACTTTATTTATGGGATATGATGGACCAGATCGAAGCAAACAAGGAAGGGCAGAGGCCCTGTTAATGGATTAGTCAACGAAACAACTTGATTTCTAGGATACACAGATCAAATCATAGTACATAAGGAAATATCAAAGATCCATCGACAGATAGATCATTTAGTCGACAGAAAGAATTAGTGGACGGAAAAGTTTATACTTGAGGGTTATAAAAGGACTCGGGATCATAGCTAAGAATCACTTCTTTACTCAAGTCATTTGTCATTGTGCTTCATTCCGTCGCTACACATGCAAGCTCTTCTCGTACGACGCCGGAAAGCTCATCGACAACCTACGTCTCTTGTTATTTCATTCCTTGTCGGTATAAATGTATTTAAATTCTATTATACTTGTACTTGTATTATCATTCATATAGTGCATTGCCCAATGAAAGTGGTCAAGGATCGTAGGCCTTGAAGTAGTAGTCGTCACATACTCCGAATCAAATAAAAAAAGATATGTCTCTTATCTTATTTATCTTTATTTTTATTTCTACTGTGAATTCATATTTTAAGAAAATAAAGTTTAAAAAGGATGACACTCACCCCCTCTCTTGCCCTCAATAATTCAGAATTGGTATCAGATTAAGATTCTTAATTTTAGTGCAACCACCAATCAAGAATTTCTTTTCTTTACTTTTATTTATTTCGATGTTATTTTTATTTCTATTGCATTGATTACCCCAAGACAAAAATTTTAAAATTTCTATTAAGTTTTCTTTGCAAGTATAATAGCTCAGTCCGAAGGATATTCAACTGTACATCCTCCACTCTTCGACGGGAATGACTTTCCCTACTGGAAAAGGAGGATGAAAGTCTTCCTCAAAACAGGCATTGAATAATAGTTCTGCATCCGCCAAAGCTATAAAGTTCCAGTCGAATTCGGAGAAGTCCTCCCACCAGAAAAATGGAATGACGAAATAAAGAGGAAGATCCAAGTTGACTCAAAGATGCTCAATATGCTCCAATGGGGACTAACAACGGAAGAGCTCAACCGAGCTGGTCCATACGACAATGCCAAAGAACTATGGGACCAATTAGTTGAGTTACATGAGGACACTAACAAAACCAAGGTAACTAAACGAAACCTCTTATTGAATCAATTACTCAATATCAAAATGAAGGAAGGTGAGACCGCAAATCAAATTCATACGAGAATCAAGTACATCCTTAACAATCTACATCTCATTGAACGCCAAATCAACAACCGAGACTTAATAAGGTATGTACTAAATGTGTTCCCTCAAAACACTTTATGGGCATTCATGGTGAATGCTTATAAAATATTAAGGGATCTTTCCATAATTTGTTTAGATGAACTTTTTGTGAACTTGAACTACACGAGCAGTCTAACTTAAATCAAACTGAGAAATGTATTGCTCTTATTGCAGGATCAAACAAGGAGCCAAAATCAAAAGTCTGATTTGAGCATGAGTTTGAAGACGAATCTAATATTGACTCAACCGAAGAACAAATAGTAAACATGATAAGGAATATGTTTACTAAAAAGAAGAAAAAATTTCTCAAAGAATGATCTCAAAAAGGTAGTTAATCCACACTAATTAAGTTAGTATCCAAGGTGAAATACTATGGATGCAACAACAAAAAGGCACTACAAGTCCGATTGCTCAAATAACAAAGAAGGAAACTCTAAATCAAGAAGAAGGAAGACATTAATAGTAACCTGGGATGAATCATCATCAGAAGAATAAGACACAAATGAATCAAGACAAAAGAATTTCTTGGCTCTAATGGCAAGAAAGCAACCCGACGAATTTGAGTCAGAATACGAGCCAGAATCAAGTCAAGAAGATGAGTCCGGCGAAGAATCAAGCCATGGATCCCTATCAGTTTTCGAAGGTTCTCAAAAGGTGCCATCTAATTTTGAAATCAAATTCTTTAAAATTATCGCATGCTTAAATAAAAAGCTATCTAACTCTGAAAAGCAAGTAGAATTGCTCCTTAAGGAAGTTAACTGTCTTAAGAAGCAAATTAACCCTAAACTCTCAACTAAGTAAGTTTAAAATGAAAACCCAAATTCGGTTACAAGATTTGAGGAGAAAAATTCCATATTGAAAGGCAAAGTTGAGAGATTCAAGGGAATGCTTGAACAGTTCACTTTTGGATCCAAGAATCTTAACATAATATTCGGATCACAAAGGACTATGTACAACAAGTCCAACCTCAAATATCAATTTAAATCAACCAACAAATCATTTTTATCACTTATTAACCAAAATAAAAATTATGCTAAAGCTTGAGTTCATAAAGTTGACTTAATAAAGTAAGTAGGAATAAAATAATATTATGTACCTAAAGATAAAATTTATTATATAAATATAAAAAAAAATTTATATAATTCAGGGTGAGACACCAAAATAGTTAGTTAGAACATCAAAATTAAAACTTACTCACATGGATAACTGGGACTAACTTGTTAGATTAAAGTCTATGACTAAGTTCTCTAGGTGAAACTAACTGGAAAACTTTGTCTAAGGCACATGATTATTCTAATGATATCCATATGACTCATCACACCCTGGAAGCTTATTCAGAAAAGTTTGCTTGGGGTTCCCAAAGCTATACTTAAACCAACAAATTAAAAACAAATCCTGATAATTAAACATATTCACCAAAAAAAACTTAAATCGAAATTTAAATTAAACTTAAAATTAATTAAAAATTAAACTTAAAGTAAGATTAAACCTGATTGAACAAACTTAACTAAATAAATTAATTAAATAATTAAACTTAATCTTTAAATTCGTAAATAAATTTAATTAAAATTATTAAACTTAATTAGATTCATATTAAGTTAATCAAATTAACTAAGTCGAAATTAAACTTAATCTCAATAAATTTTGAATTAAAACTTAAAATTTAAATACAATTAAAACATGATTAAATTTAAACCTCAAAATTGATGGTAAAACTCAAGTAAATCAAACCTAAACTTAAAACTTAATTTAAACTAATTAAAATTATTAAAATTAAAATCTTAAACTTAAATTAAAGATAATTAAAATTAAAATTAAAATTAAATTAGCTCAAATTTAAACGAACGTAACTTAATGAAATTCAATTAATTGAACCGAATTAAATTTAAACTCAACTTAAATAAAATTAACAACTTAAATTTAATATTTAAATTCAGTTAAAATTAAATTTAAATTAATTTTAAACTAAACTACTTAAAAATTACAAATGTTGAACTAATTATCAATTCCTATTTTATGTGTAGGAATCTAAATAGATTTTAGATAATAGTTGCTCTAAATCTATGACTGGAGATCACATCAAGTTCACAACTCATAAACTCAAAATTTAGGATCAGTTGTCTTTGGAAACAATGATAAACTTAAAGTAATTGATTCAAGTGATATTGAACTTGAATCAAATTTTATTATTCAAAAAGTGTTACTAGTTCAAAATTTTGATTTTAACCCATTAAGTATTAGCCAGTATTAGCCAATTGTATGATGTTGATTATGAAATTAAGTTTTCATCATCTAAATGCTCAATAAACCATATAAAAAACTCTAACATAAAACTTGAGGGTTTTAGACATAACAACATTTATACAATAGAATTATCAAAATTCTCAATCAAGTGTCACTTGACACAATAAAGAGAAACTTGGTTGTGACATAGGAGATTATCTCACACTCATATTAGGAATTTAACAAAACTCACTAAATTAGTTAGAGGACTATTAAAAGTATCTAACTTATAAAATAAGTTTTGTAATGCTCGTATGATTTGAACTTAACTATGTAATATTTCCTTGACTATGCTTTAATTCTCATCTGCATCACTATGGTTGCTATTACTTGGTTTACTTTATCTCTTGCTTTGCTTTTTGATATATGCTAAAGAGGGAGTGTAAATATTAAAGTCAAAATGAGGGAGTGAACTCAACAACTTAAAATCACTTAATCACTCATCTTATTCATCTTATGTTTGCAAAGTATTTTTTTTTTTGTCTTTAAACAAGTATTGTCATATATTAAAAAGGAAAAGATTGTTAGTGCAGAATGCACTGATAATCAAACTGGTATTTTGATATATGACAAAGAGTTTAAAGTCAGAACCCTATGTTTCATATGCTTCTTAAGTGTGTAGACTCAAATGCTTTGATGAATCTAGAGGACCAAATACCAAGCAGAAAGCCTAGATGGGTTGGGGGGACCAGACTGGCAAAAAGTCCATATAGGTCAGAAGGACCAGATATATGGTAATAAAACTTGGTGGATCGATGTAGACCAGCTATCGAGGCAAGGAAAGACCTGGTAAATCAGGGATCAGATATCAAGCATGAAAGTATGACATATGGTAAGTGAGGTAAGTTTCTGGAGTGAGTACAGTGAACTCAGGTTCCAACAGGAACAAACCCTAGATGCTGATCTAACTGAAGAAATCAAGAGATTTCTAAATTAAAATATAGACAGTCCTAACTGTTTGTTTCATGCATATATCTATTCTAACATTATTTTGCATGGTAAATGCTATATTTGTTCTAACCATATTTCATTTTGCAGGATAAAATGCTCCAATTTTGTTTTACAGGTGTTCTATTGATGGAAAGTATTGTTCAGTCGATGGATCCACATATTGTTTCATTGACGGGATAGAGTGTTCAGTTGGCGGATTAGGCTTATCCAACATATTAGATCAAAGCATACAAGGAAAGCAAGGTTTAGTCTACGGATCGGGTGGTTCAGTTGATTGAACAACTTTATTTATGGGATATGAAGGACCAGATTGAAACAAACAAGGAAGATCAGAGGTCTTATCAATGGATCAGGTGGATCGGTCGATGAAACAACTTGATTTCTAGGATTACACAGATTGAATCGTAGCACATAAGAAAATATCAAAGATCCGTCAACGGATAGATCATTTAGTCGATGGAAAGGATTAGTCAATGGAAAAGTTTATCCGTCAACTGAACGAGGGTTATAAAAAAATGATTCAGGATCCGCACTAAGAATCACTTCTCTGTTCAAGTAATTTGTTATTGTGCTTCATTTCATAGCTACACGTGGAATCTTTGCTCCTACAACACCAAAAAGCTATCGACAACCTACTAAGATATCTGGTCAACGGGCTGACCAGATATCTGACAGGAAGTTTAGCTAGGTCAACGAGCCGACCGAATAGTTGGTGCGAAGTCCAGATAGGTCAACAGGTCGATCGATATTTGGCGGGAAGTCTAGTTGGATCTATGGACCAGACAACTGGTAAATTGGTAAGTAAAGGTAAGTCACTAGAGGAGAGTGACTAAGTGAGGACGTGCCCCAATTTGAGGGGACAGTAGGTGTCGGTCCAGTTTAGGTCCATTTCGGATCCTTAAACTGAGACCCTGATTAGATTTTGGTTGGGAAGACAAGATCTAACTCATAAATTTATATAAACTGTTCATACATATATTTTTGTAACTCTATATTGTAGAGACAAATGTAGAGCTTCAAATTCTGCACTCGTGGGAACTGATAGAGCTTGATTCTGAGTTCGGAGTCAAAAGATATGACCTCCGGAAGATTGTTGTGTCAAACTAACAGTTGGAGGCGCCTCGGATCAGCCAGATTCAAACAGTAACATCTTCAACAAGGATAAGGCTGAATTCTTCTCATCTGATTCAAATTTTTGGGATCTAATAAGCTTCGGAGACCCCTCCAAAGGGCTATAAAAGGAGGGGTTGAGCAAAGTTCAGAGACAACTGTTAGGATCGATGATTGCGGCTAGAGAGGGGGGTGTGAATAGCCGCCCCAAATTACTCGTTTCTTTCTACAAATCAAAGTTAGCGCAGCGGAAAATACAACAAAGAAACGAAAGAGAAGAAAACCAAACCTTAACACAAGGATGTAACGAGGTTCGGAGATTAGGGCTCCTACTCCTCGGCGTGTCCGTAAGGTGGACGAGTCCAGTCAATCCGTCGGTGGATGAGCCCCCGGAAAATCGGCTAATATGAACTCCTTCTGGGTGGAGAAACCTCGCCACAAAACTTGCAACAACAAGAAGGAGTACAAGAAATACAAGTAGAAAGACAAGAACAATGTACAAACACTAACTCGCCTTCTCGTCGACTGCCTGTGAAGCAACAACTTCTCGGACAACAGCAGCAGCTGACCGTCGACTGGAAGCTCACACGAAGCTTACTGGGGAGAGCTCAAACAAAGCTCAGATCGCAAGCAGCAGCAAGCTAGAAGAAAGAGAGGAAGAAGAGTCGCTCAGCCCTGTAGCCCTCGACCTCTTTATATTACCTGTACCTGCGAAGAACCTGCAACGAAGACAGAAGACGCAGAACCTAGCCGTTGTTACTCACAACGGCTAGATCCAGACCGATCAGGCTTCATCCTGATCGGTCTGGGCCTTGCCTGATCGGTCGTGGGGACTGATCAGGCCCTGTGCTGATCGGTCCCCAGACCGATCAGAAGGCTTCACAGAGAGTTGCCCAACTCAGGGAATCTGATCGGTCCTCGACCGATCAGAAGATCAGTAGCGGGCTCTGCGTGCCAGGCTTACCTGATCGGTCCCCGCACCGATCAGATTACACAGAACCATGATAGATCGGTCCGTAGACCGATCAGTGTCGATACATAACTATCATGGATCGGTCTGCAGACCGATCCAGAGCTTGGTTTTTGCCCAAACCAAGTCCCAAGTCTCCCAAACCAACATCCGGTCAACCTTTACCTGTTGGTACATCATGCTTAGCATCCGGTCACTCCCTTGACCTGCTAAGACTCCCCACCAAGTGTCCGGTCAATCCCTTTGACCCACTTGGACTTTTCTCTTCGTGTCAAGTATCCGGTCACTCCCTTGACCTACTTGACCTTCTCAACACCAGATGTCCGATCATCCTTGATCCATCTGGATTTTCCCTTGCCCGGCTTCACTCACCAGGACTTTCACCTAGCTTCTCTCACTAGGGTTTTCACCTGGTTTCACTCACCAGGATTTCCAATCTGCCCGGTTTCACTCACCAGGACTTTCCCACTGCCTGGCTTCACTCACCAGGACTTTCCCTTTCACCTAGCTTCACTCACTAGGATTTTCACCTGGTTTCACTCACCAGGACTTTCCACATCCGGTCCAGAGAACGAGCTCCCGAGCCCTCTCTGACCTCAGTCCGGAGAACGAGCTACCGAGCCCTCTCCGACTTCCCATGTGCCAAGCTTCCATACTTGGACTTCTCCGTGCCAAGTCTCCATACTTGGACTTTTCCTGTGCCAAGCTCCCTGCTTGGACTTTTCACCATGCCAAACTCCCTGCTTGGACTTTTCCCGTGCCAAGCTCCCTGCTTGGACTTTTCCCAGTCAGGTCAATTCACCTCGGGTCAACCAGGTCAACCTTGACCATAAGGTTGCACCAACACTCTCCCATCAAAATACAACTCTTCTGGTTTTGTCAAACATCAAAATACAACTTGAGTCAGGTCAACTCGAGTCGGGTCAACCAGGTCTCGAGTCAGGTCAACTCGAGTCGGGTCAACCAGGTCAACCTTGACCTAAGGTTGCACCAACAACAACTTCATACTGAGTTTCTACGATTCTTTTGCTACTTCAACTACGATCTGTTGTTGCTGCGCTACTACTCCGCGACATCCGACCGCTACCGGCAGACTGGCACTAATACACGAGCCTGTTTAGATTCCAATGTATTACAGTATTGGTAACGATTTTTATTCACTATTTACCTTTCATACTTGCAAAAAAGAAGTGTAGACTGTCCTACATTCATCTTGTATTCAATTACCTCTTCTGGGGGTTCCGGAAGAGGGGTTTAGTAGATTACCCATTGATTAGTCCGCGGGATCTGCGTCTTGGAGTAGAAGTCGTCGAAGGCTCCAAATCAAGTAAACTGCTTGTGTTTTTTTGATATTATTTGTTTCTTTTCTGTAGCATTCATATACTTTTAATTTTAAAAAGATAAGAAGAGTTTCTAAAATCCACGTGATTCATCCCCCTCTCACGTGCGTATCGGTCCAACAATTACTATCAGAGCAGGTTCTACTTTGAATTGGTGCAACCACCAATCAAGCAAGGGAGAATTATTTTATTTTCTTTTTGGATTTTAGTTTTTCATATTTTATTTGAATTGGTAAAGTTTACCTCTTCAAATAATTCTTTCTCGTTCGATTTTTACTCGAAGTTGGTATAATACAACTCGAGTCATTGATATTTCTTTTTTTTTTTCACTTCATACTCTACTAATCCAAGACCTAGTTTTGGGACATTCCTTCTGACTTTTTTTTTGCAAGAAAAATGGATCACAAAGAGATGCTCGGATGAAACGTCAACAAACCACCGCCATACGATCAAGATTTCAACTATAGGAGGCAAGGAATGGAGTGCATCTTGGGAAGCAAAAATATTGACTACTTGTTGATATTAAAAGGGCTTCTCGCGACTCAGAGTTGAATAAAAAGGTAACTGAGTCAATTTGTACTATTTTACCTAACAATATTTTATGCAGATTAAAAAGGTTCGAGAATGCATATGAGCTTTGGACCCAATTGATTAAACTTCACGAGTAGCCAATGAAGCTAGAGGAGCAAGTCAAAAGTGAATTTAGACTCGAGTCAAACGCAACAGAGAAGACTACATAATTAGGGGTTGCGTTTAAGGTCAGTAACATTTACCAAAATACCCCTGTTAGTAATAGTTTAAAAAATATGTATGTTAATTTAGATATTTCTGAAAGTATACATGAAGATAGTGTATTTGACAATACTTCCAAAAATACTCCTAAGATATTATCTGATAAAACAAATCCAGAAAATTTAAAAATAATTAATAACCCTGAAAATTCAAATGATACCAAATCAATATAGACAAAATCAACATATTTCTTAACACAACATTTAATAATATAGATAAAATCGATTTGAGTAACTCTACTCCTAAGAAAAATTCAACTAATAATACTAAAAATATAGCTTTACATAAAAATAATTTAAATAAATTAACAAATTCAGAAAAGTTAAATATTTATCTTAAAAATTTAAATTTAAACTTAAACAAATCTGAAATTTTAAATAATAATAATTGTTGGTATAATATCCTTAGGTCAAGGTTCACCTGATTGACTAAACTTGATTTGGCTCAAGCTTGAGTCTTGATATTTGAGTTTCGATGTTTGACAATACATGGAGATTGTAAATGCAATCGTCTGATTGGGGAGATTGTTGATACAATGACCAAAGGACTGACCAGTTTGATGTGAAGAAGAGTCAAGTAGGTCAAGATTGACTGGATACTTGACCGGGAAAGTCCTAACTAGATGTTAGGCAAGGGAAAATCCTGGTGAGTGAAGCCAGGTGAAAGACCTAGTGAGTGAAGCTAGTGTTGGTGTGGGAAGCATCCGCGATCGAACCCGTGTTTTGATTATGTCAAAGGGTCCAAAGTTAAGTCGTCTTATTATCTAACAAGGTTTGTTGAGTTTGCAGGAAAGTCCTAAATGTACTTAGGCAAAAGTCCTAGCTGCGGTTAGGTAGGTGGAAAACCCTAGGGGGTGGTAACCCTAGGTGAGGAAAAGTCTTAGCTGAGGTTAGGCAGGTGGAAAACCCCAGGGGGCGGTAACCCTAGGTCCTACGGGGTGGTAACCCTAGGCGAAAAGTCTTGGCGGGTCGAAGGCTTCGGGCAAAAATCCTAGAGTTGGGGACTCTAGGTTGAAATCATGGTGTCACGAATCGGGTGGAAGACTGGACGGGTCATGGAGCGAACGTCTAGCAGCAAGTCCTGGAGATTCGGACACTGAGCAAAAGTGAGGACGCGTTCCCCGGTGAGGGAACATTAGACAATGGTTCGACCTAGGGTTTTCGGAGGTAAAATCCGAAGTCAGAACCGGACAGTCCAGAGGCTGTCAAAATAAATTTCTATTTATCTTATTTTATTGTACTAACCTTATTTTGTAGGGTATACTTTGTTTGTAGACTAACATGCCTTGCAGGATGAAAATCGTACAAGAAAAGCCTCGGATGAACAGTCCCAAGGCGCCCTCCATGGAGCTTGGAGGCGCCTCGGGTGTCCTGGTCGATAGTCTCGTAGCAAGGCATAAGGGCACCCTCCATGGAGCTTGGAGGCGCCCTGGACGCTGGATGGATGACACCCTCCATGGAGCTTGGAGGCACCCTGGATGCTGGATGGAGGGCACCCTCCGTGGAGCTTGGAGGCGCCCTCTGGCAGATAAGCAGCGAGCGTTGCGGAGCTTATCAACGCGGCTGACTCGGTGGGATAAGGGCACCCTCCACGGAGGTTGGAGACGCCCTCAATGGGCTACTTAAGGCTAGTTCGAGCAGCAGTTGAGGAGAACACATATACTTGCAATCCTTCTTCCGTGTGCTGCTAAAAAAGCGATTTGGAGAAGTCCTAACTCTACTCCGACGACTAGAAACTATCAATTCTAGATTTCCTTATTGTCGGTATAATATTTAATAGTACTTTAATTGTTGTATTCTTTTGTAATATTTCTGATCTTATAGTGATTGCCCACCGAAAGCGATCAACGATCACGGACCTTGGAGTAGGAGTCGCCATAGGCTCCGAACCAAGTAACCAAAAGTATTAGCGTTGCTTCTGTGTGTTTTACTTTTCCGCTGCATATTTACTTTGAGTTTACTCGAAACGAAAGTGAATGTCACGAGCGCTATTCACCCCCCCCTTTAGCGCTTTTGATCCTACAACTAGGCAGTTGGAAAATCCTGGTGAGTGAAGCCAGGTGAAAGACCTAGTGAGTGAAGCTAGGTAGGTGAAAGTCCCGGTGAGTGAAGTCGGGCAGAAGGAAAATCCTGGTGAGTGAAGCCAGGTGAAAACCCTAGTGAGTGAAGCTAGGTGAAAGTCCTGGTGAGTGAAGCTAGGCAGATGGAAAGCCCTGGTGAGTGAAACTAGGTAGATGGAAAGTCCCAATGAGTGAAGCTATGCAGATGGAAAGACCTAGTGAGTGAATTTAAGAACATGGAAATCCAGGTAGGTCAAGGTTGATCGGACACCTGCTGTTCGGAAGCCTAAGTAGGTCAAAAGATTGTCTGGATACTTGGCACGAGAAAATTTAGATCGGTCAAGGGTGACTGGACATCTGGTGGAAGTCCAAGTGGGTCATGGAGGACCGGACACTTGACAAGAGGCAGTAAGTCCAAGTGGGTCATGGTTGACCAGACACTTGGCACAAAGGAAAAAGTCTAAGTGGGTTAAGGGATTGACCGAACACTTAACGAAGAAGTCCCAGCAGATTAAGATTGACCGGATGCTAGGCACGAGGAGTCCCAATAGGTCACAGTTGATCGGATATTGGGCTTGGGGCACCTTAGACTTGACTCGGGCAAGCTAGGGTTGGTCAATTTGATCAAGTGATCAAATTGGACTAAGCCCAATCGATCAGCTGATCGATTGGCCACAGTGTTGTGACAAACAGCAGCCCAATCGATCAGCTGATCGATTGGGAAGAAATATCGTAAGCATAGAACGGTCCCCAATCGATCAGCTGATAATTGATCAACCGATTGATTGGGGATTGGAAATCGCGTGTGACGCAAGAGAGCTGAATCAATCGGGCGATCAATTCATGTCATTTTTCAGAGAGCATAGAAGAAGGTTGAATCGATCGACCGATCAATTCTGCCTCCCCAATCGATTGACTGATCGATTGGGAGATGACCGTTGCACAGGATAAAGCCATTGTCGAGCGTCTTCCTCAGCATCTCTTCCTCTCCACTTCTTGCAACGATTTCTCATAGGTTCATGCCAGATCTTGAAGTTTCTTGGAATAAAGTGTTGTTACACTTCCAAGATTAAGAGGTGTTCCACACAAGGAGAAGCAAGATAGGGTTTTGTAAATCTTGTAAGATTTGTATTGTATAAGTTTATTTTTCTTTCTTCTTGTATTGAGAGATTGTACAAGGCTTCTCCGCCTTTGGTAGTTACTGAGAAGGAGTGTTTTATTAGTGGATGAGTGAGTGAGGGTCGGATCCTTGGATTAGTCACCTCTTCTTGAGGTGGATACCAAGTAAATCCTAGCGTTAGCGCTGTGAGTGTGCTTTGTGTGTATTTCCACTGCATATCATCATCATCAAAGCAAGACAACGAAGCGCGACGAGCCATTCACCCCCCTCTAGCTACAAATCGACCTTAACAAGTGGTATCAGAGTCAGGTCGCTCTTCACATGAATCATCATCAGAATGGGCAATGAGCTAGAGGGAGAAGAAGTTGAAGCAAATTTCAAAAAGTCGAAGACTTCATCAAAGGCCCAACTTCAAATGGAATTCCATGATGGACTTGGATTCGATACGAGGATGCCTCCACCATTTATATCAATGAGCTTCAATTCTTGGAAATCAAGGATCGAAAATTTCCTCATGATGGAGATAGAGCAATGGTTTACTCTAATGGAAGGCTTTGAAGCTCCAAAAGATTCAAAGGGAAAAATTCTCAAGAAAAGCAAATGGAGCAAGAGCAAATTCAAAGGTGCGAGGTGAACGACAAGGTAACCAAATTATTGGTTAGTCTATTGCCAAGCACAATCATTTGCAAAATTAGAGAATATATGGATGCAAATGAACTATGGAGCAAATTTTCTAAGCTTCATGAAGAACTCTCCACTGCACCAAACCAAGAGAAATTCAAAGAGGGTGACTCATTGGAGCAAGACCAAGAGGAAGAGGACTCTGAACGTGAGAGATGCTCAACTTCCGAAGATGAAGAAACTTCCATCTCTAGGATTGAAGGGGAGTGTAGATCATTGACACCGGAGCAAGAAGAGGCTTCTACTTCTGGGTCAAGTGAAGAAGAAGAGGATGAGGCAACCTCCACAAGTCAAGTGAAATCAACTGGAGGATCGAGTGCCATCCCTATACGTGAAGGTATAATTAGTTCAATTAATAATAAAAATCATATTATATGCTTTGAGTGTAGGGAAAAAGGGCACTGCAAGAGTAATTTTCCTAAATTGGCAAGAAAAAGGGCCAAGTGACACCAAAGGGTAAGGAGAAACCCAAGGAGACCACCCCCACACCAAAGAAGAGCAAGGAGAACATTGTGTGTTTTTCTTGCAACCAAAAATGATATTACTGGAGTCAATGTCCAAAGGGGAAGAAATCAGTCAAGCCTAAAGGAAGAAGCACAAGTCAAGGGGGAACTTCCAAGGTAAACCCCAAGGTAGCATTTATTGAGTCTATCCCTTTGAGTAATGATAAAAATCATGCTAGGAATAGTTTATATCATTTTAATGCTATTTATCATGAAAATAGAAGACATGATAGAATTAAAGAAACACATGTGGCTTATCATGCTAAAACAACTCAACCTAAGGCTAGGAAGGTAGATACAAACTTAGGCAATAACTCTAAGGATTTTAGTTATAGGCCTAAAAATAGAAATGCTCATAGGAATCAAGAAAAATCAAATCTAAGGATTTAAGGTTGGAAAACCAAGCCTTGAGGTCAATGCTTGATTAATTAGAAAAGACCCTAAGAAGGATGGAAAGTATCCTTAAGGGGGAAAAAGAGCATAACCTAGGTTTAGGAAACCAAAAGTCATCCAATGGTTATAGAGGTTTGGGATACAAATCTAAAACCAAGAAGGATATTCCTTCCTATCATAGGGTTCTATATAGTTATGGAACCAATCTTAGGTCCAGGAGTCAAGTCAAGGATACAAGGGAAGTTATTCCTAGGAGTACCTTTGCAACAACAAATGTGACTAAGACTTCTAAGAAGTTAAAGAAAGTCACCAAGAAGGTCACAAGGGAAGCTATCCCTAGAGTTGACTTAGAGAAAGTGACCAAGACTTATAAGAAGCCTAGAAAGGTCATTAGGAAGGTATCTAGGGAAGTTATCCCTTGTGAGTACTTAGAGCATCCAAAGAGCACTAATAGGTTTTGGGTTCCAAGGAGTATATTCTCTACACCCTAGATAAGTTTAGAGAGTGTTAACTCAAATTGGAAGAGTGCTTAACCCAACCTTGATATAGTTGACACTTGGAGAACATTTTCAATGTTTCTGTAAACCTTTGAAAATGAAATGAATCATATGTTTACTCTTTGGAAGAGTAAAATATGTCAAAATTTGAGGAATTGAACTTAATTTAAATTGTCACACTTGAGAAAAGCAAAAGAAATGTTAAATTGGGATTTTGATATTTTCTTAAGGCGTTAAGGGCAAATTTAAGTCACAATTTAAGTGATTACTTTTTGGAAGAGTAAAATATGCCAAACCTTAAAAAATTACACATAATTTAAATTGACACAACTAAGGAAAGATAAAAGAAATGTCAAGTTGAGATTTGACATTTTCTTGAGAAAATATGGGCAAATCTAGGATCAATTTTAGGTTTAGCTAAAGATTAAGAATACTCAGATAGAATATCTAGGTATATTTTATTTATGCTAAATTGTCATGTTTTGTTTGCTTATCATATACCATGACATGATATTTTACATTCATGTTTATTATGAAAAACTAACAAAAATACCATGTCATGTCATACATACATCATGTAGCAATAGTATATTTTCTTTTGAAAATTATTTCTTTGTGATGTATGCCATAAAGCATCATGCATTATTTTTGTCACGCCCCAGAGGAGTCTCTGCCAGACAAAAATCCGGCAGCATCTCCCCTTTACGGGTGACAATCTGAAGCATTACTACATACAAAATATACACATCCACATACAGCTAGAATATATATACAACCACGCAGTTTATATCATCAACCCACTTGGTTGGAATAAAATAAACACAATCATACAGTTTAATAAGCCTACACGGCTGAAAGTAAACACACAACAACGTAAAGCGCAGCGGAAAACATAAAACAATATGAACATAAAACCAACAACGACACTAACAAAAATATCTGCAATCACCAGACTTGACTCCAAAATTCACATCGACGTATTGAAAAGTAAAAATACACAAAATCAACATACCACCCAAACGATAACAAAACTCAAAAAGAAACTATCCTTGAGTGTGACGTAGGGCCCAGGACTGGCAGCCGACATCTCTCCAAGCATCCATGACTCATCTACCTATTACCTGGCGAAAGAAAATCATTTTGTGGGGTGGTGGAACTCAGCGGGTAAAGAGAAGAGATAGTGCATGAGCATAATATATAACTAGAATGTGAGCCAAGAGTATACAGTCTTATAAGAGGAATAGCAGATACTACAATAGAACTAAAATAAATGCTCATACCTGAAACCATATCCTAAGCTAGGTATAGTAGGTCAGAACTGGTACTAATATGCTACAGTACTGCTCATAACTACAGAGGTAATAAGCAAGGTATATACAAATTTTCGATGACTAAACATCTATAATGAGAATGTATCTCAACACAAGTAAGCATATCAGCATATGTGAACAACAGTAGTAAGCAGTAACAACATATATAAACACCAGTAGCCAAAGTAAATATAATAACAACAGCGTATGCACGGATGGTCACTCCCGCCCACCTCTCTGCACCATGACCCCTGTATGGTCGAGAGGCCGGGTTAGTGATAGACTGTACACCACTCCAGCTACCACTCTCACGAGTGGTCGAGGGGACAGTTGCATAGTCGCTAACTACCTACATCTGCGACGGGGTCCCTGCTACTCGTAACTCCTGCTACCACTCTCCATGAGTGGCCGAGTGTGGCACGATAGGACAAGCGACATCAACTCCAGCTACCACTCTCTCGAGTGGCCGAGAATGCGACCCTGGTCAACGACTCTCTCGACCGCAAGGGAGAATTGGTCGTTGACATGCATGCCATGACATGATGCGCCAAATGCAACAATCATCATACAAATATAAACAAAATTAGGTATGCTACATGAACCCAGCATGCTCATTATAATACACAATAAACAACAGTCAAAGCATACAAACATGGTATCTAGTATCTGCTACTAATCATGGACAACAACAAGAGACTGTATAGATATGGAAACGAATTTCTCAAAGATCGCGTGGAAGTATCAAGCGCAGGAAAATAAGAGTGGAGTCAAGGAAAAAAATAATTTCTTATCCAAAATAGTTCATGCACCAAGGTCAAAGTACTAAAAGAAATAAAGCAAGAAGTACCCGCCTTTATACATAGATCGTGTCAAGTAGTCTCACGTTGAGACGCTCGTCCCGAACTAGTATCCTGCAACATAGAATACATAATATAGCTAAATTCTATTATGAACCGAATAGTTAGACCTAATCTAAATATGAGTCTCGTTTCACCCAAATCCAATTGCCAATTCCATTTGAAGATCCAGAAGAATCACGGAGAAGATGAACTATCCCAAATTCAAACAAAAAAAACCCTGAATCTGTCAAAAGCTATGGAGAACCACATAGATGAAGGAATCATCCTCGGAATCAACTTTAAATCCTTAAGCTGTAATATGAGTATACCATCGCGACTTCTCAAAGAATAGTAAATCCCAAACGATCAAAATCCCTGGTATCGCCAAGAAACTTCAAGAAGATACACAGAACTCCAAACCGACGATCATCTTAAATGTAGAGACACCGACAACAAAAACCCAATTAACATCACGTTACCACCTCCCGAATCTGTACCTTGAATCAAAATCATAACATGAGATGGAGCAATCAACAAAAGAAAAACCGATCAACAACCCTAGAATCCTAAATTGAAGTAAAGCAACATCAAAAACCATTCGGATACCTCCTAAATCTGAGGCAGAAACCAAGAAAACTCCATGAAGAAGCGGAGACATTATTGAAATTGTTTTGAATGCCCACTCCCAATCTACCTCAAGATCAACTTAGATCACACAAGAACAAATTAGGGCACGCAAACAGGAAACCAACTAAATACTCCATTGAACCCAACGAAGAACATCAGCAAAACTAGGGCTACTAATTAAGAGAAGAATAAGTAATGTAGATCAATCTCCATAGAAAATCCAAACAGAAACCATCAAATTATCTTCCAGAACCACTGAATCATTCACTCGATCTTAGATCTAGCACACCGAAACCTCCAAAAACATCTTCGATTCACATGTTAAACCAAAACCAACATACCTAGAACTCTATCCATATCTACTGAGGAAGAAACTTACTGGGTGGCTTTTGTTGCGGCCAGAGGTGGAAGAGATCCGACGGCCGACGCTAGGACAGGGAGAAGCTAGTCGGCGCTAGGGAACAAGGACAACGATGGTGTGGTGCTCACGCGCAGAAAAGGGCCAGCGGTTTTGGTGAGGAAAAATCACCAGGGGGAAACTCGCGTGAGGAAGAAGAGCGTCGGCGGTTGTGCTTGCAGGAACTCGCTAGGAGAAGATCCGGTGGGGTCTTGGTGCTTGCATGAGGGAAAAAGATCGCCGCTGTGTTGCTCGCGTGAGGGAGGGATCGCCGGATGTGGTGTCCGGCGACTGTAGCTCGCCGGAGAAGAGGATCGGCGATGGGTTTTTGGGTGGCGTCGCGTGAAGGCTCGGGGAGAAGAAAATCGGCGCTGGAGGGGGGGGGGGGGGGGGGGGGGGGGTTGGGTAGGTTGTTAGGGTTGGAGGGATTTTGTAACAAATACTTAGGTTTAGTGCAATTAAACCCTAAGTTGATTCTTTAATCAACTCTTACTTCCGGGTATCCCTAACAGACTTTTATCGGCCCCATTAGTGCATCCCCTCTAAATATATCATACGAGCCCCAATTAAATCCCAGAAAATTTCTAAAAATTTAATTAAGCTTATTTGTCAAATAACCCTATTTTTAATTATTATTTTGTTGCCGTATTTTATAATTTTTAATTTTCTTGTGATTAAGGACAATGTCATTTACTAACAAGTGACATCCTAGGTGGATGTTTAATATTCAAAATGCCTAGATAGATATGCATGATCCCTAGATTAGGGCAAAATCAAAATCTACATCTCACAAAAGTTATAAGGTGACTTGTATGTGATTTTGTACACATTAAATACAAGTAAGATGTTAGGGTGATGAACAAGACTCAAGATGTTGATTTAGTGCATCTAGTTGAGTTTTGATTTCATCAAAATACATAGTTATGTGTACTTCAATCATTGGGAAAGCTAATGTATAAGTCATGTGCATTGAGCCCAAAGAACATGGTTGGAAATTGGTTTTGAAAAACATTTTAAATATATTTTGGAAAACCTTGGTGAATGCTATCTTTTGATAGTAATCATCATTGAAAAGTTAGACACAAACTTGAAAGAAACATTGAAGTTTTTGCAAGTTTCTAAGTTTATGCCAATCTTTGAAAATAAGAAGTATTTTTTTATAAAACTATTTTTCCATGATAGTAAATATCCTAAATAATGTCTACAACAATTTTCATGATTTTTAGAATTTTGTAGAATTTTTAGAGCATTTCTGAATTTTGCTGAAATTGAATTTCAGGAAATCAAAGCCCCAATCAATCAGCCGATCGATTGGAGGCCTCCAATCAATCAACTGATCGATTGAGATGTGTTTCTCGTGAGTAGTAGCACACGGAATCAATCAGCTGATCGATCCATTCACGCCTAGATCGATCGTGCAATCGATTCAGAGGCAGGTTCTGCGAATAGAACCTCTCTGAATCGATCAGTGAATCGATTAAACCAGTGTCAATTGATTGAGCCCCAACCCAATCAATTGAAAAGGTTGATTTTGACTGAAAAAGTCTGATTTTAGTACTTTAAGTCATTTTTAGTCTCTTTAACCATTCATAACCCCTTGAAACATATTTGTATACATTTATGGGTAGTTTTCATAATGAAAACAAGGAGAAATGGTTAAGGAACACTAGGTTGAAGTTTAGGATGAGGTTAGTTTCAACATTGAATTCTTTAAACCTCAAAACTTCAAAATTTTGGATTTCCTAAATATTTAGGAACTCCAATTCATTATTGGTGCAATGACAGAAGTTTGAAGCATGTTTTTAGGGGGAGTTACTCTTTAAAAACATGAAAATATTTTTTCGAACCCATTGAAGGTGGTAAATCCTTCGTTTGGAAAAATGTTTAAGGTTGAGCATTGGGGAATAATGGAAGATTAGATATCTTCATTGTAGAAAAGGAGTATGCTCAAGGATGAACATTGAATATAATGAAGGGTATGGAACCTTCATTGTGAGTGTGAAGTGGTAAATGCTCAAGGGTGAGCATTGGATACAATGAAGGGTATGTGGCCTTCATTGTGGTGTTGTGAACATCATGTGAGGTTGTGAACAACGTTGAGTAACTCTTCAAGGGGAGAGTTTTTGATGTGTGCCAATACGGGAGAAATGTAGGATTTAAGTTAGGCCTTTGTCTCTCAAGGAAAGTTTGAGGGAGAATGTAGGGTCTAAATTATTTCTTCATTACTTAAAGAGGGAGTTTGCCCTCTAGGAAGGGAGAGAATGAAGGAAATTCTCATTCATGCGTTGGCATGAAGAAAAAGTTGAGGCTATGGGATTAGCCTAACTTAAAGGTATTGTCAAACATCAAAAGGGGAGAGATTGTTGGTGCAATATCCCTAGGTCAAGGTTGACCTGGTTGACTAAGCTTGATTTGGTTTAAGCTTGAGTCTTGATATTTGAGTTTCAATTTTTGATAATACATGGAGATTGTAGATGCAATCATCCGATTGGGGAGATTGTTGATGCAATTCTCCTTTGGTCAAGGGCTGACCAATTTGATGTGAAGAAGAGTCAAGTAGGTCAAGGTTGACCGGATACTTGACTGAGAAAGTCCTAACTGGATATTAGGTAAGGAAAAATCCTGGTGAATGAAGCCAGGTGAAAGACCTAGTGAGTGAAGCTAGGCAGTTGAAAAATCCTGGTGAGTGAAGTCAGGTGAAAGGCCTAGTGAGTGAAGCTAGGTAGGTGAAAGTCCCAGTGAGTGAAGCCAGGTAGAAGGAAAATCCTGGTGAGTGAAGCTAGGTGAAAACCCTAGTGAGTGAAGTTAGGTGAAAGTCCTGGTGAGTGAAGCCAGACAGATGGAAAGCCCTGGTGAGTGAAGCCAGACAGATGGAAAGTCTCAGTGAGTGAAGCTAAGCAGATGGAAAGACCTAGTGAGTGAAGCCAGGTACATGGAAATCCAGGTGGGTCAAGGTTGATCGGACACCTGTTGTTGGGAAGCCCAAGTAGGTCAAAGGATTGATTGGATACTTGACACGAGAATATTCAGATGGGTCAAGAGTGACCGGACATCTGGTGGAAGTCCAAGTGGGTCATGAAGGACCGAACACTTGGCATGAGACGGTAAGTCCAAGTGGGTCAAGGTTAACCGGACACTTGGCACGAAGGGAAAAGTCCAAGTGAGTCAAAGGATTGACCAGACACTTGGCGAAGAAGTCCCAGCAGGTCAAGGTTGACCGGATGCTAGGCATGAGGAGTTCCAACAGGTCACGGTTGACCGGATGTTGGGCTTGGGGCACCTTAGACTTGACTCGGGTAAGCTAGGGTTGGTCAATTTGATCAAGTGATCAAATTAGACCGAGCCCAATTGATCATCTGATTGATTGAGCATAGTGCTACGAACAATAGTAGCCAAATCGATCAGCTGATCGATTGGGAAGAAATGTTGTGAGCAGAGAACGGTCCCTAATCATTCAGCCGATCAATTGGGGGTTGGAAATCACGTATGACGTGAGAGAGCTGAATCGACCGGGCGATCGATTCATGCCATTTTCCAGAGAGCACAGAAGAAGGTTGTATCGATCAACCAATCGATTTAGCCTCCTCAATCCGTTGTCGAGCGTCTTCCTCTGCATCTCTTTCTCTCCACTTCTTGTAATTAGTTTTTACAGGTTCACGCCAGATCTTGAAGCTTCTTGGAGTAAAGTATTGCTGCACTTTCAAGGTCAAGAGGCGTTCCACACAAGGAGAAGCAAGCTAGGGTTTTGTAAATCTTGTAAGATTTGTATTATATAAGCTTGTTTTTCTTTATTCTTGTATTGAGAGGTTGTACAAGGCTTCTCCGCCTTCATTAGTTACCAAGAAGGAGTGTTTTATTAGTGGATGAGTGAGGAGGGTCGGATCCTTGGATTAGTCATCTCTTCTTGAGGTGGATACCAAGTAAATCCTAGCGTTTAGCATTGTGAGTGTGCTTTGTGTGTATTTCTACTGCATATCATCATCATCAAAGCATGATAACGAAGTGTGACGAGCTATTCACCCCCCTCTAGCTACAAATCGACCATAACAATAATGACAAAGTCAATATTGATCTAGATAAAGTTAATAAATTTCTTAATAAAATATTTAATAAGCTAAATAATGTCAAGACAAATTCAATCCAAAATAAAGACAAGTTAATTAATAAAAATATAAATATAAAACATAATTCAATTAGTTTAACAAATTTGAAATTAAAAATTTAAATAATCTTCTAAACAAAGGTAACTTAACAAGTTTAAAACAAATTCAAAATTAATAAAGAATTAAACATTAAAGATAAAACTTTAAAAAAATATAATTCAGATAATTTAACAAATTTGAAATTAAAAATTAATAAAAAATTAAATATTAAATATAATATTTTAAACAATAATAATAATTTAATAAATTCAAAATTAAAAAAACATAAATCTTAATTATACTCCTTAAAAAAGGACAATTTAACTAACTTAATTAATTCAAAATTTAAAACTTGAAGTTACATTACAATTAATTAAACATTAACTAAAAATTTTATTAACCATAATTAAACAAAACAAAAGTTCAATAATTTAGGGAGAGACACCAAACTAGTTGACACCTCTAAAACAATAACTTACCCAGTAGGCTAATTAGGACTAGTTTAAAAAGGGACAAAAGTTTAACTTGACCAATGGTATTGGTGAAGTTTTGGATGATAGTAAGTTAGGGAAACTCTGTTTATGCATGTCTAGGAAGATATGACTTTGACCTGGTGTATTTGGCTTAGTGGAACTAATTGAAGCTACTCCTTACGGATCCTAACTAATTAGACCAAGGTTTTGTACTAAGCTTAGTGGATATGACTATTTAGAAAACCTCAAAGATATGGTTACTCTAATGATGTCTAGATGACTCACCATAGCCCAGAAGTTTATCCAAAAAATGTCTATTTGTTGGGCCCAAAGCTAAACTTGAATCTAACACAAAGTTAAACTCAATCTTGAAATTGAACTTAATTCATCTCACAAAATCATAAGATTCCTTTAATGAAAATATAGATCGGGTTAGATGACTAAGATAAAATATTTATATTTAAATTAAATTAAAAATTAAAATGAAATGAAATTAAATTATTTTAAAAATTGGTTTAAAAAACTCTTTTAAAAAATTATTTTTTAAAAAAATCTTTTAAGAAATATTTTTTTAAAAAAATATTTTTAAAAAATATTTTAAAAAACTATTTAAAAAATCTTTGAAAAACCTTTTAAAAATCCTTTTAAAAATTATTATAAAAATTATTTAAAAATTATTTTAAAAATCATTTTTAAAATTTTAAAAAAAACCTTAGATACATAATTTTAAACTTAAACCTTATTTAATAAATAATTAAATCAATTAAAATTTAATTTACTTAAACTTTAAACTGAATTAAATAATTAATTAAAATTTAATTGTATTAAAAACTCAAAATATTAATTTAAACTTAACTTTACTTTAATTAAATCATTAACTTTACTCTAATTCACTTTAAATTTGGCTTTACATTAAAAAAGTTAATTAAAACTTAATCTTAATTTAACTTAATCAACTTTAATTTCAACGTTAATCAAAATCTTAACATTACTTTAATTAAATTATAACTTATTAAAGATTAACTCAAGTTGAGTCTTAACTTTACTTTACTCTGTTTAATAACTTTAAAAATTTAACTCAGATATATAACTTAGTTAAACCTAACTCAACTTTAATCAATAATTTATTTTAGTTAAAATTAATCAACACTTAAAATTAAAACTAATGCTTTCACTAGTCAACTAACTCAATCAGTTAATATGAAATGTAAGTTGTAAGTTGTTTTAATCAAATAAGTATTGAATTGAGTCTAGTAAAAGATAATCAATAAACCATTAATAATGATTAATTATTATTGAATTAGTAACAAATTATTTTATTTAATTTGAAACTTAAACTTAATACACCTAAGGTTAATTATTTTTATAATAATTGATTAATGACTAATCAAACTTAAGTGAACAATCATAATAAGATGTAAAATAATATATTTGATGAATATTAGTGTTAGGAACAATAAATCCTCTAAACACTTAGGTAGAACTTCTTATATCTAACAAAGATAATCAGAATGTGTTAATTATTAATTTTACTACATTTGTCTTAAAATTTAACATACCTAAACCCTAGTACAATTTAAGTGGAAGTGTTAACTTAAGAGAGAGTGTTAACTTAAGATGGAGTGTTAATTGAAGAGGAAGATATTTTAAATCAATTTTAAAAATCTAATTTTCCATTTTTAAAAATGTAACTACTGTCTTTGAAAGATGTTTTTGAAAACGCACTTATACTTTTCAAAAATTCATTTTCAAAATGTGTATTTTGAAAATAATTCTTAAATGCATTTTGAAAATTCACTTTTCCAAATTACGTTGACAACATTTTTTTTTTTCATTTGCAAGTGTGTTGAAAAATATAATACAACTTATCTTAAGATATTTTGAAGTTCAAAATTCTTAATAAGGAATTATGAAAATATTTCCAAATTCTTATTTAAGATACTTTGAAATTCCTTATTCTGAAATTCTTCAAAGCTTATTTCAAAATTATTTTTTTGGAAATATATTTTACAGAAGTACTTTCCAAACCACTATTATATTATTTTTGAAAAGTTAGTATATTTGAAAATTACTTTGAAAGTTTCTTAAAAGCTATTTAAACTTTAAACTTTATTGTTAGCTTTGTAAAAGTCAGCTTTCAAAACCTAGTATAAACCTTTTAAACTTTCCTTGCAAAAATTCTGATATTTTTTGAAATATAAAATACAAGTATTTTGAAAATTATTTTGAACATACGTTGAAAGATGTTTTTGAAAATACTTTGGAAAGTTTTTTTTAAAAAAAAAAGTTTATAAAATCATTTTTTTACTTTCCTTCATTGTTTTACTTAGTATTTTTTTTTACTCATTTACTCATATTTTTTTGATGAATGTCAAAGGAGGAGGGTTAGAGATTAAGTTAGCAACAAAGGAAAATCAGAATAATTTAACCCTAAAAATGATACAGAGAACATAATTATCTCAAATTCCTGCTTCTCTTAAAATCATTTTTTTTTGTGCTTGCTTTGCATATCTTTTTTTCCTAATTTAACCCAGGTTGTCATTGCATCAAAAAGGGGGAAATTGTTGTTATAGTTTACAATAACAATCTAACTCAGGTTTTGATGAATGACAAGTGAGTTAAGTTATGTGTTGTTGTGATCTAACCACTTTACCAAGTATGCAGGAGAAGTCTAGATAGGTCAATGGGTCGATCGGATATCTGACGAGAAATCCAGCTAGGCCAATGGGCCGAGCAGATAGCTGGTGCGAAGTCCAGATAGGTCAACGGGCTGACCGGATATTTGGCGAGAAATTCAGCTAGGTCAACGGGTCGACCGGATAGTTAGTGCGAAGTCCAGGTAGGTCAACGAGCTGACCGGATAGCTGACAGGAAGTCCAGCTAGGTCAATGGGCCGATCGGATAGCTGGTGCGAACTTCAGATAGGTCAACGGGCCGATTGGATATCTAGCGGGAAGTCCAGTTTAGTCTGCGGACCGGACAACTGGTATATTGGTAAGTAAAGGTAAGTCACTGGAGGAGAGTGACTAAGTGAGGACGTGCCCCAGTTTGAGGGGTCAGTAGACGTCGGTCCAGTTTAGGTCCATTTCGGATCCCTAAACTAAGGCCCTGATTAGATTCTGGTCGGGAAGACAAGATTTAACTCATAAATCTATATAAATTGTCCATGCATATATATTTCTAACTCTATATTGTAGAGATAAACGTAAAGCTTCGAATTCTACACTTGTGGGAACTGACAGAGCTTGATTCCGAGTTCGGAGTCAAAAGATATGACCTCCGGAAGATTGTGGTGTCAAACTAACAGTTGGAGGTGCCTCGGAGCATTGGAGGCGTCTTGGATTAGCCAGATTCGAACAGTAACATCTTCGACAAGGATAAAGCCAAATTCTTCCGATCTGATCCGAATTTTTGGGATCTGATAAGCTCTGGAGACCCTTCCAAAGGGTTATAAAAGGAGGGGTTAAGCAAGTTTCAGAGACACAACTTCATACTGAGCTTCTACGATTCTTCTGCTGCTTCAACTATGATCTGCTGTTGCTACGCTACTACTCCATGACATCCGATCACTGCCGGAAGACCGACACTAATACACGAGCCTGTTCAGATTCCTATCTATTATATTATTGTTAACCATTTTTATTTAATGTTTAATTACCTTTTATACTTGCAAAAAGGAAGTGTAGGTTGTTACACTGTCCTACGTTCATCTTATAATCGATTGCCTCTTCCGAGGGTTTTGAAAGAGGGGTTTAGTAGATTACCCATCTATAGGTTCGTGAAACCTGGGTCTTGAAGTAGGAGTTGTCGAAAGCTCTGAACTAAGTAAACAGCTCGTGTTTATTTGGTATTGTTTGTTTCTTTTCCGCTGCATTCATATACTTTAAATTTTAAAAAGATAAGAAGGGTTTCTAAAAACCACGTGATCACCGCCTCCCCCCCTCCTCCTTCCTCTCATGTGTGTATTGTTGGGGTTGCAAGGTTGCAAACATAGTCCCATATTGGAAACGCATGGGAAAGATCATGGGTTTATAAGAGAAAAGATATCTCCATTGGCATGAGGCCTTTTGGGGAGAGCCCAAGAGCAAAACCATCAGGGCTTAGGCCCAAAGTGGACAATATCATGCTATTGTGGAGATATCTAAATTCTTTTCGATCATACAATTGGTATCAGAGCCCGGATAGCCAGAAGGTTTAACCGCCGACTATGCACGAGAGCTATGGTCTGATTGAGCCATGTGGGTACAATATTGACCTCGAACAAAGAAAGTGGGGGCTCCTATGTTCGGATCAAGAGGACCAGACACCAGGCAGGAAGTCCTAGTTGCGATTAGGCAAATAAGTCCTAGTAGGTCGGGTGGACCGAGGGGCAGGAAGACCTGGTGGGTCAAGAATCGGACGTGGGAAGCCTATGGTCCTTTGTTTGAGGGGGGGGGGGGGATTGTTGGGGTTGCAAGGTTGCAAACATAGTCCCATATTGGAAACACATGGGAAAGATCATGAGTTTATATGTAACGCCCGAAAATTCTCAAAATTATTTTATAAATATTCTATGATTTTTCTGGAATTTTAGAATATTTTTATGGAATTTTTGTTGGAGCAATCTGGGTACCCTAGGTTTTGATGTTTGGGCAAAGGTTTAAGTTAGGTTTATTGTTGTATTTGATATGCATTGTGAGTGTGCAGGATACAGGTACAACAAGGAAAGTCCAAGGGTGAGTCTTGGCGGTGTAAGTCCAAGCATGTAGTCTTGGCAACGTAAGTCCAAGTGTGATCTTGGCAAAAGAGGAAAGTCCAAGGATGAGTCTTGGCAGTGTAAGTCCAAGCATGTAGTCTTGGCAACGTAAGTCAAAGTGTGACTTGGCAATGGATGAAGTCCCGGAGGCGCGACCTCTTGGCAAAGGAAGACCCGACAACAATGACAAGGCCGATGGAAGCTCCAGAAGGCAAGACGTGAAGGATGGGGAGGCATCCGAGGGACGCAAGGCTGATGGAGGAGGCTAGAAGGCTAGGTCTAGGTTGGTCGGGCGAGAACAAGTGTTGAGTGGATGTACTCGGGGTAAAATTCCAAAATTAGGGTTTACTGTAGCGTTACTGTAGCAGTACTGTAGCAGTCGACTGCATGTTTTGGCAGTCGACTGGTGCAGTCGACTGGGGCAGTCGACTGGCAGCGAACAGAATGTGTGAAATCGAGCCGTTGGGGTGTAACGGTCGAATTTCCACAGAGGGCAGTCGACTGCATATTTTAGCAGTCGACTGGTAGGCGGGGTTTTCAACCCGCGTGCTATAAAACCAAAGCTTGGGAGCTTGGTTTGAGTTGACGAAATTAGACTTGGTTAAGGTCTAATTAGTAGTCTACAAGTGCTCAAGAGTTTTCCTTGTGTCCAAGAGGTCTTGGTGAGTTTGTGGTGAGGTTTCTCCACCCACAAGGAGTTTGAGCTAGCCGGAGGTCTTCCGGGGAGTAATCCACCAACGGATAGGGATCGTCCACCTTACGGACACGCCGTGGAGTAGGAGCTTTATCTCCGAACCACGTAAATGATCGTGTAGCTTGGTTTGCATTCTTTCTTGTCTTGTATTTTGTTTAGCTTGTTTATTTTTGTATTATTCCGCTGCGCAAGCTAACAACGTAGGAAGCGAACGATTTGGGTGAGCCGCTATTCACCCCCCTCTAGCGGATGTCAAGGTCCCAACAATTGGTATCAGAGCCAGGTTGCTCTTCTACGGACTAACCGCCAAGAGAGCAAGAAGCTAGAGGAAGAAGAAGATGGAGTCCGAAGGACCACTCGGATGGGATATCCGAATTCCACCTCCGTACGACAAAGAAGACTTCAATTATTGGAGGAAGCGGTTAGAGACATGGTTCCAAATGGATTGGAACCAATGGGTTGTCTTGAGTGACCCATTTGAAGCTCCTACGGACAAGAAGGGTAAACGCCTCCGACCTCGGCATTGGACCAAAGAGCAACGAGAGCAATCGGAGGCAGACAAGGAGGTAACGAGAATTTTGAATAATTTACTACCTTCTAATATTTTGTTGAGTGTAGGTGAAACCACAAATGCAAGTGATCTTTGGAAAAAGATCATTGCCTATCATGAAGACCCTATAAAAATCCAAGAAGTGGAAGAGCCCAAGGAAAATGGCTCATTGGTCCAAGAAGAGAAGGACCAATCCGATGTTGACAAGAGGTCAACATTCGAGGAGGAAAAGGAAGAGGAGGAAGAGAAAGAGAAGGAAGAGGTGGAAGAGGAGAGATCTTCCACATCCTTAAGAGATGAAGAAGTGGAAGAGTCCACATCTTCAAGTGAAGAGGAAGAAGAGAAATCCGAGGAAGAGGAGATCTTGGAAGTTCAACCCTCTAGTTCAACTACCAAGAAGAGCACAAAGGACCACATCAAATGTTTTGAGTGTGGTAAGATGGGGCACTACAAGAGTAGGTGTCCTTCGCTCAAGAGGATAAACCCTAAACTCACTAAAGTTAATTTAGAAACTAATGTGAGTTGTAGGAAGAAGAAGAAGGAGAAGAAGCACATTAGGTGCTTTACATGTGGTGAGTGGGGTCACTACCACACAAAGTGTCCAAGGAGAGGAGAGCTCAAGAAATTGGCGCACTTGAAGAAGTGGGAGAAGAAGGGAGCTTCCAAGGTAAAAACCAAGGTATCATTTAATGAATCCATTCCGTTGACATATGATAAAAAGCATGCTAGAAATAACTCTTATCATCTTAATGCTATTTATCATGAGAATAGGAGGCATGATAACCTTAAGGATAAATATATTCCTCCTTATGCTAGATTTACCACACCTAAGGTTAGGAAGGTAAATAACAACTTAGGCAATAACACCAAGGATTTTAGATATATGCCTAAAAATAGAAATGCTCAAGAATTCAATGAAAAACCAAAATCTAGAGATTTATGGGGTGAAAATCAAGTCTTGAGGACAAGACTTGATAATTTAGAAAGGACCTTAACAAGAATGGAAAATATTCTTAGGGGTCAAAATGAGCATAACCTAAGAAAAGCTAGACAAGAGTCATCCAATGGCTATAGAGGTTTGAGATACAAACCTAAAGCCAAGAAGGATGTGACTTCCTTTCATAGGGTTCCATATAGTTATGGGACCAACTCTAGGTTTAGAGGTCAAGTTAAAGATACTAGGGAAGGAATCCCTAAGAGTATTTTTGGCAAGACCAATGTGACTAAGGCTCCAAAAAGGCCTAATAAAGTCACAAATAAGGTTACAAAGGGAGTTAACCCTAGAAGTGACCCAGTGGAAGTGACCAAGGCTTCTAAGAAACCAAGAAAGGTCGTTAGGAAGGTATCTAGGGAAGTCATCCCTAGTGAGTACCTAGAGCATCCAAAGAGCACCAATAGGTATTGGGTTCCTAGGAACATATTCTCTACACCCTAGATGGATTTAGAGAGTGTCAACTCCAATTGGAAAGGTAGTTAACCCAACCTTGGGAAAGTTGACACTTGAGAGCATTTTCAAAGTGATTGTTAACCTTTGAAAATGAAAAGGATGATAAGTGTTACTCTTTGAAAGAGTAAAATGTGTCAAAATTTGAGGAGTTAAATCTAATTTAAATTGACACACTAGAGAGAAGCAAAAGTGATGCCAAATTTAGAATTCGACATTTTCTTATGGAATTAAGGGAAATGTAAACCTTAATCCAAATTGTCACTCTTGGAAAAGAGTAACATGTGGCAAATCTTAAGGAATTATGTTTGAATTAAATTGGCGCAATGTGGAAAAACATAAGAAATACCAAATTGGGATTTTGGTATCTTCTTAGAGTAATTAAAGAAAAATCTAGGTCATAATGTAAGATGTTCACTCTTTGGAAGAGTGAAATGTATCAAACTTTGAGGTTTTGAACTTAATTTAAATTGACACATTTAGAAAAGGATAAGAAATGCCAAGTTGGGGTTTTGATATTTTCTTAAAAGGTAAAAGGCAAATCTAAGTTTTAATTTGATTTCATTTACTCTTGGAAAGAGTAAAATGTACCATACTTTGAGAAATTTGTTTAAGTTAAAATGGCACAAATTTAGAAAGGAAAAATAAATGTCAAAATTGGGTTTTGGCATTTTCATGGAAAATCATGGGCAATTTAGGGTTAAATTTTGAGTTAGCTAGGGTTAAGAATACTTAGATAGGTAATCTAGGTAAATTTTATTTATGCTAACTTGCCATGTTTTGTTTGCCTATCATATGTCATGACATCATATTTATATTTAGCATTCATATTTTATTATGAAAAATACCATGTCATGTCATACATACATCATGTAGCTATAGCTTGCTTTTCATTTTGAAAATTGCTTATTTTGATGTATGCCATGTAACATCATGCATTACTTTAATTCCCTTGTTATTTAAGGACAAATGACATCTATTATAAATGGTAAATATCCCAACAAGAGGGATTATATCAAGTGGCATCCCAGATGGATGATCATGATTTTACAATGCCTAGATAGAGATGCATGATCCCTTAGTTTAGGGCAAGACCAAATATACATCTCACAAAGAACTATAAGGTGACTTGTATGTGTTTTAATACACGTTAGATACAAGTGAGATGTTAAGATGGTGAACTAAACTCAAGATGTTGATCTAGTGCATCTTGTTGAGTTTTAGGTTCATCAAAACACATAGTTATGTGTCTTCCAATCATTGGGAAAGCTAATGTACAAGTCATGTGCATTGAGCTCAAAGAACGTGGTTGGATATTGGTTTTAAAAATGATTTCAAAATACTTTTGAAAAACCTTGGTGAAGACTATCTTTTGATAGTAATCATCATTGGAAAGTTAGACACAAACTAGGAGAAAACATTGAAATTTTCAAGAGTTTTCAAATTTGTGTCAATCTTTGAAAATAGGAAGTATTTTCATAGAAAACTATTTTTCCTTGATAAAGTATACTCTAAATAATGTCTACATGAGTTTGCATGATGAAAACAAGTATGGTTTGGTTAAGAAAAACCAAAGTGAAGTTTCGGTTGAGGTTAGTTTCATTATTGAATTTTTAACCTCAAAACTTCAAGTTTTGGCTTTCCTAATTATTTAGGAACCCCAAGTCATTGTTGGTGCAATGATAGAAGTTTAACCATGTTTTTAGGGGGAGTTACTCCTTTAAAACATAAAAATCTTTTCCAAGACCAAAAGGACGTCAAATGTTAAGGTAGCACATGACATTGGTATGGGAGGTGTTGCCAAGGACAAGGGAGAGTCATCCAAGACCAATAAGAAGGAATATGCTAGGGTAGCATATAATTATAGCAAGGATGAGGTGTCCAAGATTAAGGACAAGAAGAAATTAATCAAAGACAAGGTGTCTAAGGTTAAGAAGGTGAGTTTAGTATGCCAAGTGTCACCCGAGGTGCATCGAAGTGACCTAGCTATAGTGGATGAGTCACCAAGGGAGGTGACTAAGGTTGAGATTCCTAAGGTTAGGAAGAGCCTTTGGGACCCATGGTAGATGGGTTATCAAATGTTCCAAGTAGTTAGGAGACGGACTTAAGTCTCTAACATAGTGGGTTGGCACAATTGAGTTGAGTTTCATGTATAGAAATATGAATTGGGTTCATATTGCATGAAAATTAGTTTTTGATATATATATGCCATATAAACTAATGCTAGTGATGCATTATGGTTTAGTATGGGCAAATACATCAAGAGGAAGCCAAAACTAGGACTTTAGGTCAAGGTTCAATTGAACTTTTTAGCTAGTTTTGTGTTTTGTGTCAATCTTGGGATTGGTGATAGATATATTTTTATATATATTTTTCCCAAGTAGATATTGATATAATAGACCTCTCCACAAAATTTGGGGATTTTTGGAGGTCTGTGGAATTTCTGGCGCATTTTTGAAGTTGGCCAGAAAAGGCTGATTTTTTCATGAATAGTGTACCAGTCGACTGGTAACACTGTTCATGAGCACAGAATGTCTCTGTAAGCTCGTTTTCATGGGGGCAGTCGACTGGTACTTCTTGCAGTCGACTGATATGGTCTGAAAATATTTTTCAAGCATTAGAAAATGACCAAAAGAGTGGTGAACATGTATGTAATCTTATGGGGGATTAATACATGATGTTTATGGTCATTAGAGGTCAAAGAATCCAATAATTAGGATATTGTTGGACCTCTTTTTGATGTATGGTAAAGGGGGAGAAGTTTAGGTTTAAGTGGGAAACTTACATACCTTTGCAAGAAATCCTAGCTCAAGGGGGAGCTTAGGTGAAGGGGGAGCGATTGCTCATTTATTAGCAAAAGGGGAGAAGTTTACCTTTGCAAGAAATCCTAGCTCAAGGGGAGCTTAGGTGAAGGGGGAGCCTAGGATTAGGTTCCATGATTTATGCATGTGTAGATTACATATATTTATTTGCATATGTATTGCTATATTGTTTCCCTAACTTAAACGGGTTGCCAAACATAAAAAAGGGGGAGATTGTTGGAGCAATCTGGGTACCCTAGGTTTTGATGTTTGGGCAAAGGTTTAAGTTAGGTTTATTGTTGTATTTGATATGCATTGTGAGTGTGCAGGATACAGGTACAACAAGGAAAGTCCAAGGGTGAGTCTTGGCGGTGTAAGTCCAAGCATGTAGTCTTGGCAACGTAAATCCAAGTGTGATCTTGGCAAAAGAGGAAAGTCCAAGGATGAGTCTTGGCAGTGTAAGTCCAAGCATATAGTCTTGGCAACGTAAGTCCAAGTGTGACTTGGCAATGGATGAAGTCCCGGAGGCGCGACCTCTTGGCAAAGGAAGACCCGACAACAATGACAAGGCCGATGGAAGCTCCAGAAGGCAAGACGTGAAGGATGGGGAGGCATCCGAGGGACGCAAGGCTGATGGAGGAGGCTAGAAGGCTAGGTCTAGGTTGGTCGGGCGAGAACGAGTGCTGAGTGGATGTACTTGGGGTAAAATTCCAAAATTAGGGTTTACTGTAGCGTTACTGTAGCAGTACTGTAGCAGTCGACTGGTGGTTTCATCAGTCGACTGGTAGCGAACAGAGGGTGTGAAATCGAGCCGTTGGGGTGTAACGAATTTCCACAGAGGGCAGTCGACTGCATGTTTTAGCAGTCGACTGGTAGGCGGGGTTTTCAACCCGCGTGCTATAAAACCAAAGCTTGGGAGCTTGGTTTGAGTTGACGAAATTAGACTTGGTTAAGATCTAATTAGTAGTCTACAAGTGCTCAAGAGTTTTCCTTGTGTCCAAGAGGTCTTGGTGAGTTTGTGGTGAGGTTTCTCCACCCACAAGGAGTTTGAGCTAGCCGGAGGTCTTCCGGGGAGTAATCCACCGACGGATAGGGATCGTCCACCTTACGGACACGCCGTGGAGTAGGAGCTTTATCTCCGAACCACGTAAATGATCGTGTAGCTTGGTTTGCATTCTTTCTTGTCTTGTATTTTGTTTAGCTTGTTTATTTTTGTATTATTCCGCTGCGCAAGCTAACAACGTAGGAAGCGAACGATTTGGGTGAGCCGCTATTCACCCCCCTCTAGCGGACGTCAAGGTCCCAACAATTTTTAGAGTAGCGGAAGTAGCAAAAATAAATAGAAAACGAGAACAGCCTACGCGGGAATTGAACCCGAGACCTATTGGGTCCTACGACTTATAGATAGTCCTAGTAACCAGTTGAACCCAGCAGGGTCGTGCTGAAAGGAAAGGGAAACAATTAAATTTATATTCAAGTTGGGCCGAGATTACCACTTAGTATAAATAAGGAGGAATTAAGTGAAGAGTTATTTTCTTTTAACGTAACTTTTCTCCTCCTCACCCTAGTTTCCGCCAACCCCTCTCCCTTCTCCTCTCCTTCTCTCGGCGCACCAAGCCAAGGGTTCTAGGAGCACCTCCCGGCAACACAAAGGATATGAGGACGCTCCTCTTCGCGAGAAGAACGCATAGACGTGAGAAGATCGTCAAGTAGATCGTCTCCTCCGGAAATCTAGCGATTAGAATCGTAAGAAAATCCGAACAGGAGGTAAGAAACCCCTCACCTGCAGTATAAGTAGCTTTCGTATGATTGTATGTATTGTTTTAGTTGTATGCAGATTTTTAGCAATAGGGTGTGAATTAGCGCACACCAAGCGTTTGATTAAATGCTTAGCTTAGTTAAATGTCATCCAAGGCATTTTAATATCTTAGATAAAGGCAATAGAAGCATTTTTACAGTTCATATGGTCTTGCTACAGCTTTTATGGAACTAGATGTCCAATGGGTGGGCTCCCACAGTCGCCTCTAGGTTCAGACAACCTAGCTCTAGGTTCAGATAACCTAGAAAGAGCAAGACAAGTAATAATTAGCTATGTTCAGTATTTTACTTTTCAGTGGCACTGTACTGGATTAGATATCCATTGGGTTGGACTCCCACAGTCGTCCCTAGGTTCAGACAACCTAGTAACCCTACTACATTCGGGACTTGCAAACCCGAGTCTAGTTAGGGATGCACGCATAGCACGTACAGTTGCCGGGCCCATCAGCAGTTTGATTATGTATTTTAATCTATTATGAAAAGTAGTTTTCAAAACTCACAAATCAGTCATGAATACAGTTTAAATTCAGTTCTAGCTTAGTTTGATTTTAGCTCAGTTCATGTTTCAGTTTAGCTCTCATTCTTGATACATGTGATAGTTCTATGACTAGATTTGGTTTCTATGTTGTATGATACCATGCCATGCTTAGCATATTCAGTTGTATTTCAAATAGCATGTTTTCAAATCGTAATTGCACCGTATGCATGTTTTAGTGAGGTAGATGGTTTCTTACTAAGCTCTCAAGCTTACAGATACTTTTTCCTTATACTGCAGATAAAGGTAAAGGAAAAATGGACTAGTGGGGGCTGGAGGTCAATGCAACGATGAAGATGTGTGTGGATGGAGCTTGGAATAAAGACCTTGGGAGAACTAGAACATTTAAGAACTTAGCATTTCTTTTTATGTTCTTTTTGTTGTTTAGTCGTTTAAATGCATGGAACTATAGAAAACCTGCTTAGGTTGTTAGTGATCATGTTTGGAATGTTAGTTGTTTGCTATTAGAATGTTTTCCAGTTGTTTTAGAACTTGTATGGGTGATTGAGGCACGAAAAAGTGCTGAAATCAGGCTTCTGGTACGAAATCAGAACCCCAATCGATCGGTCGATCGATTGAGAAGTTCGTACCGCGAACAGTAGGCCTCTGGATCGATCAGCCGATCGATCCAGCAAATTCTGTCGCAAACAGAAGGCTCTGGGATCTATCACTGGATCGATTGGTTAGTCTGGATCGATCAGCCGATCGATCCAGAATATTGCCCCGAGCACAGTAGCGTGCTGGATCGATCACTGGATCGATCCAACCTAAGTCCCACCCACAGTAGCCTGCTGAATCGATCACCGGATCGATTCGACCCTTCCAATCGATCTGTGGATCGATTGGGAGGCCTGAAATCAGCCGGGAAACCTTTAGTCCAACTCCTTGACCATGAGGGATGTAAAATATATTATGAATAGCTTAGATTACACCCTCTAGCACATATAGAACAAAGAAATGATGATAGTTTAGCAAAATTTTAAATAGTACAATTCCGCAACTAGGTTTAATGATGGTTTGGGAATAGTTTAGCACAACATAATGTGACGGTCCGGCCTTACAGCTTAGTTAGTAGAAGGCGGGTCGTTACATTATAAGAGAAAAGATATCTCCATTGGCATGAGGCCTTTTGGGGAGAGTCCAAGAGCAAAATCATCAGGGCTTAGACCCAAAGTGGACAATATCATGCTATTGTGGAGATATCTAAATTCTTTTCAATCCTACACGTATCGGTCCAACAGTCTCTTCAACTTCATCCTTAAATGTTGACCATCTCTCAACCTCTGAAACCTCTTGTTCTTAACTCAATGAGGTTCTCTCTTTGGATTTTGCTTCATTTTGCACTTAGGTTGGATTTTCATGAAGTTTTGCCAACTTGCTCCATAGCTCCTTAGCATCTTGATATTTTTCAATTTTTCACAAGATGACGCTTGGCAATAAATTAACCAACAATTTGTTACTTTGTCATTAGCCTTGCATATTTTGATTTGATTTTTGCTCCATTTTCTCTTTGAATCTCTTGGAGCTTCAAAACCTATTACTCTATGCCCATCATCAAGAAACTCTCCATTCTTAATTTTCATTTGTTGAAGCTTCCCATTTAGAATAATAGAGGTGCCCGAATATCAAATTTGAACCCATCTCGAAAATTCATATTGTAGTTGAGCGCCTTTTGAAGATAAGTTCTTCGACTTATTAAAATTTAGGACTTCAAACTTCAACTTATTCTTCTTCCTCTAGCTCTTGCTCTTTTTAGCGATTAGTCCAAAGAATAGCGGTCTTGATATGATGCCATTGTTAGAATACTTGAGAGTAGGGAAGGAGGGGTGAATAACTTCTTTTGCTTCATTGATGATTTGTTGCAGCGGAAACTTGAAGCAATACTAACTCATTGAATTTTTCTTGGTTTCCACCTCCTTGAGGTGACTTATCTAAGGGTTCACTCTCCTCACTCACAGATACACTATGAAACCTCCTTTCTGGAGGTGAAGAAACTTCGTACAAGCTCGAATACAAGAATTACAATAAGAAATGCAACCTAGGATATACACGAAATGGAAAACGATTACAACAATGAGTCTTACTTTGCTTGCTCTTTTATTGCTTGGAATATTCTCTTGATGCTTGGAAAGTGCAGCAACACTTCTCTTCCAAATCCTCAAAAACTGGTATGAACAGTGATTTTGAGTTGTGCCTTCAAACCTTCACGAAAACCCTTTTCTAGGGTTCACTCAACACCGTCAATTAATTCAGCTTTTTCCCAATCGATTGTCACATCAATCGATTGTTCGAACGCTCTTTTTCAAATCTCGAATCGATTGGTAAGTTATACCAATTGATTCAATAGCTTCTAATTGATTTATTAATCGATTAAGAAACCTACTGTTTGCTCGTGAAATCTCCCAATCGATTATGCCATAGTCGTAATCGATAAGCAACTTCTTAATCAATCAATTGATCAATTAAGAGTGCTTCTCTTCACGAAGAAAAAGCTTCCCAATTGATTGGCTTCAGGGTGGATTAATTACCTAATTGATGCAGAGCCCTTTTGTTTCGCAAAGAACATCTCCCAATCGATTACCTGGTAGATTGGCTTCAAGATGGATCAATTACTTAATTGATCTAGAGCCTTTTGTTTGGCGAAGAACATCTCCTAATCGATTACCCGATCAATTGACTTTAGACCAATCGATTACACATCCCTAATCCCTAAACTTGGTTTTAGGGTTCCTTTGCTCAACCTGAAACCTTCCATGACTTGTTAGAATTTTTCATTGTCTAGCATACAATCAACCTTGACCTGTCAGGATTTCTTTACCAAGTGTCCGGTTAACTCTTGACCAACTTGGAATTTCCCTTGCCTAGTTCCCAACTAGGACTTCTTTCATGCCAAGTGTTTAGCTCCCAGCTAACCCACCTTGGACTTAACCTAGTTCTTAACTAGGTTTGCCTAGTTCCATTAGGATTTCCCTTGTGCCAAGTGTTTAGATCCCAACTAACCCTCCTTGGACTTAACCTAGTTTCCAACTAGGTTTGTCTATTTCCACTAGGACCTCTATTTGCATAACTTCCAGTTATGACTTCTCATTTATCTAACTTTCCAATTCAGAATTTATCAGTCACACATGACATATTGTTCAAATATTGAAACTCAAGTTCGAATCAATCTAAACTTAGTCAACTTATCAACTTTGATCTAAGAAAAATTGCACTAATAATTATAATGACTATGGAATAGTAACAATATAATTATATAGTAGTTATGTGATGGTAATTGTTATAACTGTATAAGAACGTTGATCCTGTCCGAATGAAGGAAGTTGGAAAGTCAAGAATGGGGTGGCCACTGACAGGAAGAAGACTTCGATGATCTTCCAAAACAAAACCAAGACCAGTGAAGGGGTCCATGGCGTTAGTCCTCCGACGCTCAAGTTAGAACAAGGGAAGAGAGTAAGAAAGTAGAGAATCATAGAACTCAGAAATATTTCTCCTGCTTGTTCCTCATACCTGTAGACCCTTTTATAACTTTCTGGGTGACCTTTCGTCTTCCCCTATTTAATGATGTGGTTTAATGACAAATAGAAGACATCTTTGTCTTGCCTTCTACATATTTAATAGTTGTTGTATTCTCTTTGTTTTCTCTTCCCCTTATTAATTGTCTTTCCCTCCTATGTAGCGTTACTCCTTGTGTCGGACAAGCAGTTCGTTATGAGTATAATGCCAACGTCGTACCCAGAGCTGGTCGGGTGACCCAATCAGCCCGTATTACCAACTCCGCATCCAGAGTCAATCAGACTACCCGATCAACTCGTATTACCAGCCTGTTAGGCACGAGCTCCTGGCTCATTTGGTGGGTCAAATAATTAGTCTCATCTGGCCGACCATTTGGTCGACCAAATAATGATCCCTCCAATCCGCCACACTGATTGTACCTTGCTTACCCTTACACGTTGACCTCTTTGACTTTCCTTCAACGTGACAATTAACTTGCGCCAGGTAGGCTCTTCTTATCACTGCATCACAAGCCTCCCCTTTAAGTCTAGTCGAAGGAGGCTGCAAGTCCGAATGACTGGACAAAATATGTTTTTAGTGAATTTGAGGTCCGCTCAGCCTGAACGCTCTATTTTCCCATCGGACTATGCCCGATCTGCAATCATGGATTGGATTGATAGTCGACGTCGTTTGGCTTCACTATGCCAATGCAGGGTTGAATCCTGTGGCTTGTTCCTTGCGCCGATCGGGAGGATGAGGACGAACACTTGAAAAAATTCTTTTCCTCGAGTGAGCGCAGAGTAGGCTAATGTCATCCAAATATCTTGAAGATCGTGCAAATCCTTAAATATTATGGCTGAGCACGAGACCATACCTTTTGTAATTAAGCTCATTAAATGTGTCTGATGACCGAATGCCACGTGTCGACTACTGTCGCCACACGCTTGATGTGATAGGTGGATATTCACCTGTCCCGAGGCGTGCATCGTTTCAAAATCAATGATCGGATCTTCATCTAGGTTTTTGTGAAGCTAGATCGGACGACTGAGGTCGATCGGCCGAAGGGCTTATAAGCGCGCTTGCTTTGCCATTTTTCGCACTTGGCGTTTTCTTCTTCGTTGCGGTTTTATCTTCGCAAAGGAGCATCAGTGTCACTGCCTCCTGTGTCTTCTCTGACGATCTTAGCAACCTTCCTAGTAAGCCTTCACCTTCCCTCCATCGAATCCGTCCAGTGTTCGTGACATTTTTTTGTTTCTTTCAATCAAACTCCTTGATTTCCCGCCACTATTTTGATGGCAAGCTCTTCACAACCTACCACCTTCGTCCCCGAACTCTATTATACATCCATTGAGTCCAGGTTTGATGGAGGCGATGCTGAAAGTTTAAGAGATGTTTTTGAAATTCCCTTTGACTATCAAATTGGCCTTCCTTCAGCTTTTGATCGCCCGAATGAGCCACCTCCGGGCTTCATTTGTTTCTTCCGGGACCAATTTACTATCAGTCTGCGGTTCCCGATCCATCCTTTTTTCTCGGCAGTTTGTAAATATTTTCGTATTTCCTTACATCAATTGGTGTCGAACTCCTTTCGGCTATTGTGCGGGGTCATTGCTCTATTTCGCCTGGACAACATTCCCCTTACTCCTCGGCTCTTCCATTATTTATACTATCCCAAATTGTCCGAGCCGGGGACTTTTCTCTTCCAAGCTCGAGTGGGCTTTGTTTTTTTTGATAAGATGTCATCCTCCAATAAACATTGGAAGGAATATTACTTTTTTGTTCGCTTTCTTGAGCGGTCGGACTTCCCGACCAGATGGCAAATAGAGGCACCGAATCCTCTAGAGCTCAAGAAATACAAGAGACGCTCAGACTACCTTCACGCGACTTCCTATTTGGCCGGTTAGAAGTATCATATACACAAGTTGCTGCTGGAGGGTGTCCTATATATGTTCGGTCTGAGCCCGATCCGCACAAGGCTCTCGTGCAACCTAGGTACACTCTTTCTTGGCTTAATTTTTGAATCTAACTGATTTCTTCCTTTCTTTCGCAGCCAAAGTCATGTTGCGCGCTCGTCTGGATGGCAAAGCTAAGCTCGCGGACGCTGAGATGAACATGATAGCCATAGCTGAGTTGGGGAGCCATGGTTTGCCACCGATTGACTCACAAGAAAACCCGCTCGGGGAGAACGTGGAGGCCGCAGCCCAAGGAAGCGGAGAGGCCAGCCATACAATTGGCGGTGAGTCAACTGCTGTAGTGAGTCCTCCACCCGAGCATCCTCCAGTTATTTCCGTAGGCGAGGGCTTGGAATTAGCCTCTTTTGGGGAGCCATTAATAAGCCGAAAGAGACACCGAGTGGAGATGACCACCCGCTCTACTGCGTCAGCTTCATAGACTCCGTCCAGGACCAGTCCGTGTCCTACATCCGAGCGGGGCGCAACCTCCACGCTAGTGCCCGAGCAAGCGATGGCCACCACACATACTTCGCCTTCATCCGATCGCACACCATCCTTATCTGGGTTGCCCAAAGGGACAATCACTGCGCCACCTATGTCCTTTATACCACCAAAGATTCAGAAATCTTTTATCCGGTCGGCGCAAACGTCCCAGTCAACTAGTAGGGTAACCACGACCCCAGTTGTTTCGAGTGGCCAGTGCCATATAACTGCAGTCATCCACCTGCCCATGGATGAGTGGCGCGACACTGCAGGCGCTGAGTCCTGAGCTCTGGAGCATCAAATAATCATCCGGGGGTAACTTGCACAAATCTGGGCCGACGCTCGTGCCCGTGCGGTGGTTATGCCCCCGGGGACGCTTGCTGACAGTCATACCCAGATGTCTACTGGAGTAAGTACTTTATGTTTATTATTGTTGCCGCTCTACTCTTAATAAATGCCTTCGCTTTCTTTCAATACTGGGTGGAGAGCTTAGCCATGTGCTAGCGACTCACCTTTTTAGAGGAGGAAGTTAAGAAGCTGCGCGTTCTGAGCGGCCAAGCAGTGGCTTCCCAGGCGTAGTTGGAACAACTGAACGCCGAACTGGCTCAATTAAGAGCAGATCTGGGTACAAACTCTGAGCAACTGAAGACCGAGAAAAAGAAAAACTCTGAGCAGGCTACCCAACTGGCTCGACTAGAGAAACAGGTTAGCTCTTTTGAGACGAAGCTGAGTTTGTCTAATATCAGGAAGCTCCGGGCCATCGAGGACTTGGAGATTAAAAACAAGGAGTTCAAGGTGTTGGCCAAAAACCTAAAAGAGACTAAGACCACACTATAGGCTGAGCGGGATGGGTGACTGGCCGATTAGACTGCAGCAAAGGCCCAGCTCGACGTCAAGGATGAGGAGCTGACCAAATTGAAGGAAGAACTGGTGACCTCCCGTACATCCCTAGAGACTTATTAGGGAGTTGAGTCGAGTAGGTTTAATCTTATAAAACAAGCCTACATTTGCTTGGATGCTTTTAACGACAAGGTCGTTGATCAGGCTCTTCGTTTGTTCGACCTGGAGATCGAAGGGACATTCAACCAACTCCATGAAGGCAGTTATCTCCCTGCCACTTTATCAAGCAAGGTCATCAATCAGGACCAGATGACTGCGTCGCTGCCTAATGATGTATTAGATTATCTGGAGTTAGCCACTTGATCATGTTTTGCCTCTTGTAAAGTGTCAATGGATGCTTGTCCGTCCGGCTAGCCTTTATTTTTTCATATTTTAATTTTGCTCGACCTTGTGTTTCTTCCGATCCGATCGGCAAAGATTTATCTACTTGGTTGTTCTGTTTTCAAGGTTAAAAGACTTTGCGTAGATGAGGGTTTAAGGTCACTGCTCGACCATTGACGTAGATAGGGGTTTAAGGTCGCCTCTCGACCGTTGACGTAGATAAGGGTTTAAGGTCGTCGCTCGACCGTTGATGAAAATTGGGGTTTAAGGTTGTCGCTCGACCGTTGATGATGACAAGGGTTTAAGGTCGCTGCTCGACGACTGATGTCAACAAGGGTTTAAGGTCGCTGCTCGACTGTTGACGACGATAAGGGTTTAAGGTCACCGCTCGATCGTTGATGTCGACAAGGGTTTAACGTCACCGCTCGATCGTTGATAATGACAAGGGTTTTAAGTCGTCGCTCGACCATTGACGTAGATAGGGGTTTAAGGTTACCGTACGACCGTTGATGTCAACAGGGGTTTAGAGTTACCGCTCGACTTTTATCTTTGTTGATCGGCTAAATCATCCAGAGAACTTTGTTTTTTATTTCATGTCTGTCTTGCAACTAGCACATATATTCAAAAAATACATTCATGTTTGCCTGCACACCTCTCATCCGGCCCGGTAGAATTGGAGATGAGTCACGCTCCATGGCCGATAGAGCCATTTTCTGTTTTCATCCTCCAAGTAGTATGCCCCCGAGCGGAGTTTCTGCACGGCCTTATATGGTCCTGCCCATGGTGCTTCAAGCTTGGTGACGTCATCGACCGGCTTGATTTTCATCCACACCAGATCACCGACCTGGAAGAACCTCAAGATCACCCTCCTGTTGTAATTCTGCCTCATCCGCTGATAGGCCATTAGCCGAATAACTGCTTTATCTCGCACCTCATCCACCAAGTCGAGCTCCATTAACCTCCGCTCGCCGTTTTCCTCGTCGTAGAGTCGCACCCGGTCAGATTCCACTCCTACCTCTACAGAATCACAACTTCTCCTCTGTACACCAGCTGGAATGGTGCTACGCCGGTCGCCTCCTTTGGAGTCGTGCGGAGTGCCCACAAGACACTTGAGAGTTGATCGCCCCAGCTACCCTCTGCGTGGTTGAGCCGAATTCGTAAACCTCTAAGGATCTCCTGGTTTGCAACCTCCGCCTGGCCATTGCTCTGGGGTAGGCGACTGAGGTGAAAGCCTACTGGATGTCATAGCCTTCGCACCATTCCCTAAGCTTCTGACCTGCAAACTGCCTCCCGTTATCCGAGATGAGCCGACAAGGGATGCTGAATCGACAGAGGATGTTCTGCCAGATGAACTTGATGACCATCTACTCACTTATCTTGGCCAAGGGTTCAGTCTCCACCTATTTTTAAAAATAGTCTACAACAATGAGCAAGAGCCTTCGCTGACCCGTTGCCATGGGCAACAGTCCCACTATGTCCATACCCCACTGGTCGAACGGGCAAGCTACCGTGGATAACTACATCTCTTCGATCGGTCGGCGCGAAAGATTGTGACACTTTTGGCAGGGTAGGCAGGTGGTTGTCGTCCAAGCGGCATCCTCTTGGAGAGTTGGCCAGAAGTACCTAGCCAAGAGAATCTTCCGAGCTAGCGATTGACCGCCTAGATGGCTTCCGCAGGAGCCTTGGTGAACTTCTTGCAAGATGTACGTTGCATCCTCTAGTTCTACACACTTAAGCAAGGGTCTGGAGAAGACTCTTTTATACAGTTGATCTCCGACCAAGGTGAATCGTCTGACCCTCTTCTTTAATAGACACACTGCTTCCTAGTCAGTTGGCGTACTTCCCGATCGGAGAAATTCGATTAATGGGGTTCTCCAATCGCTCGGCAAGACAACTCCCTCCATCCGATCAATATGTGCTACCAAGGAAACCTGTTTTATCGGCTGACTTATCACGACTAGTGATAATGAACTAGCAAATTTAGTCAGTTCATCTGCTGCTTAATTGCTCGATCGGGGGATCTTCTGTACAGTGACTTCTTGGAAATTTGTTTTCAATTTTTTGAAGGCTTCTGCATATAACTTGAGTTGAGGATTGCTAATCTCGAACGTTCCCGACAACTGCTGGGCGACCAATTGGGAGTCAGAGTGGATGAGGACTCTTGTGGCTCCGACATGCTGCGCTGCTTGAAAGCCAACTATCAAGGCTTCATACTTGGCTTCGTTGTTGGTGGCGCGATAATCTAGCCGAACAAACAGTTGCATCCAGTCTTCTCTTGGAGAAATAAGCAGGATGCCGATCTCGCTATCTTGCCGGGTGGAAGAGCCATCAACATATATTCTCCAGGTTGCTTCTAGCTCGTCGCTCTGGACTTTTGTGACGAAATCAGCCAAGGTCTGAGCTTTTATCGTTGTTCGGGGTTGGTATTGAATGTCGAACTCACTTAGCTCAGTGGTTCACTTAATCAGCCGGTTGGGCGCTTCTGGGTTGAGGAGGACTCTTCCCAAGGTGTTGTTGGTCATCACCACGATTGGATGAGAGAGGAAGTAGGGGCGGAGTCTCCGAGCGACTAGTACCAACACGTAAGCTAATTTTTCCAGACCAATGTAGCGAGATTCAACTTCTTTTAATATATGCTTAAAAAATACACGGGTTGTTTCTCTTGCCCATTCTTCTTAACTAAAGTCGAGCCGACCACATTTTCAGTGGATGATAGATAAATCCAGAGTGACTCTCCTACGCTCGGCTTAGCTAGTATAGGCAAGGAGATGAGATAGTCTTTGAGTTCTTCAAACGTCCGGTCACACTCAGCATCCCATTGAAATTTTGTTGCCCGACACAGCACCTTGAAGAACGGTAAGCTCCGATCGGATGATTTGGATATGAATCTTGACATAGCAGTAATACGCTGACCGTTAGGCTTCCTTCAAGTTGCGTGGTGGCGGCATATCTTGCAGAGCTTTGACCTTGCTTGGATTCGGCTCGATCCCCCGTTCGGTGATAATGTATCCTAGAAATCGACCGCACTTGGCGCCGAACAGGCATTTGTTCGGGTTCAGCCTTATTCCATAAGCCCTCAAAGTTTGACAGGTCTCCTTGATGTCTGTGCAAAGATCAATAGCCCTTGGAGATTTTATTAGTATATCGTTGACATATACTTCTATATTTCGGCCGATCTGCCGTCGGAACACCTTGTTCATGAGCCTCTGGTAGGTGACACTGGCGTTCTTTAGTCCGAACGATATGACATTGTAGTAGAATGTTCCGTCGACCGTGATAAAGCTGACCTTTTCTTGATCTTATTGGGCGAGCGACACTTGGTGATAACCTTGATATGCATCGAGCATGCAGATCAGCTCACAACCGCCCGTAGAGTCCACCTTCTGGTCTATCCGGGGCAGCAGATAGAAATCCTTCGGGCATGCTTTATTCAGGTCACGGAAGTCTATGTAAACCCTCCATTTATTGTCCGGCTTGGAGACCAGTACAATATTAGAAAGCCAGCTCAGAAATTGTACCTCTCGTATATGGTCGGCCTCCAACAATTTCTCTATCTCCGCTCGGATGACCAAGTTCTGCTCTGCGTTGAAGTCCCTTTTCTTTTATTTGACAGGCCGAGCATCCTGTTGGACGTGTAGTTTATGCTGGGCCACACTCAGCAAGATACCGAGAAGCTCGTGTGTTGACCAAGTGATCATATCATGGTTTTGTCTGAGGCAAGCTGCAGTTCCGTCTTTTTCTCGGCCTCCAGATCCGTAGCAATGAAGGTAGTTGCTTCCGGGCGGTCAAGGTGGATATGAACTTCTTCTTTTTCTTTGTACACCAGCGTAGGGGGTTTTTTGGTGATGACGTTCACCTCCAAGCGTGGGGGTCTTCTGAGCGACTCATGCTTCCATTTTGACCATCTCGACGTAACAACGCTGAGCGACCAATTGATCTCCTTTGACTTCCCTTACCTTACCATCCACAGGGAATTTAATTTTTTGGCAGAAGGTGGACACCACTGCTCGGAACTCATTGAGTGCCGGTCGACCCAAAATGACGTTATAGGCCAAGGGCGCATCTATAACTATGAAATTTGTGGTCCTTATCTGCTTCAGGGGCTCTTCTCTGAGTGAGATGACTAATTTGATCTGGCCGATCAGCAACACTTTATTGCCCGTGAAGCCGTAGAGTGGAGTCGTCATTAGCAGCAGTTCACTCTGGTCAATTTACAATTGATCGAATGTCTTCCGGTATATGATATTTACCGAGCTCCCTGTATCAATAAAAGTGAGATGGACTATATAATTAGATATTACCGCCCGGATGATTAATGCATCGTCGTAGGGGACTTCCACTCCCTCAAAATCCTTAGGGCCGAAGCTAATCTCGGGTCCCTCAGCTTTTTCTTGCTACAACCCATAGCATGGATCTCGAGCTGCCATGCATGCAACTTCCTTGCTCGGTTAGAATCCCCGCCGGTTGGCTCGCCGACGATCATTCCTATCTCCCCCCAAGCGGCATTACTTCGATTCTCTTCTTCCCTTGCGGATGGTCTGGCTTGCTCAGAGGAAGTTCAAGCAAGGATTTGGTCCCTTTGTGGTTGGTGATGACGTGATCCAGTCACCCTCCCCGAATTCCTTCATTCTGCAGATCGGCTTCGGTGACGCCGATCGGGAAGTGGCGATCGTCTGCAGTATCCGCGCGGAACTGACCTGCCATCTGCCAGGTCATAGCAACCCCTGGTGTTATGCGTCGTTGACCGGTGAAAGGTGCAAAACATCAACACCCACCTCTTGCCTCTTGGGCGAGTGGCCACCACCTGCTGTATAACATGTGGCTTAGGCTCCTGGTGTGAAGGGGCTCCCGTCCGGGGCCCTTTTGGTGGTTGATGACTGCTTAATTGACACCGCTCGGATGCTGTTGTAGGATTGACGATCATCTCTTTCTTCCTTGCCATCTGGACTTCTTCCACATTAATGTACTCATTGACCTTCTTTTGGAGGTGCCCAAAGTCTTTAGGCAGTTGCCGAATAAGTGATCGGAAGAACTCTCCCTTGGTGAGCCCTTGAGTGAAGGCGTTCACCAATACATTTGAAGAGACCGTCGAAATATCCATCGCCACCTAATTAAAGTGCTGGATATAGGCCCTTAGGGCCTCTCGGGGCCCTTGCTTTAGCGAGAATAAATTTATGCTAGTCTTCTGGTGGCGGCGGCTACTAGCAAAGTGGTGTAGAAATGTCGCTAGAAAATCCTTGAAGTTGTAGATAGAGCTGTTCGACAACCATTTGAACCATCGTTGCGCTGATCCAGATAAAGTAGTAAGAAAGATTGCATTGATGAAGGGTGGCCGCGTTGTCAAACTTGGCCAAATGGTCGTCGAGGTCAGTTGTTCCATTATATTCTCCGATCGTTAACGGGGTATACTGCTTCGGCAGGGGGTCACTTAGGATTCCCTCCGAAAATTGTTGATTGACCAGCTCGGGTGAGTTGTCTTCCCTAGGCATTTTTCCTCTTCGTTCATCCTGTATGGGTGCCTCATCCGAGGAGGATCCCCGGTCTTTATCCGCTCGGCCTCTTTCTACTGGGGGAGCCCATGACAGCGCTCGGTTGAAGGGAATTGGCGTATTGCGGACATCCTCATAGGAGCCGATCGGTCTTCTATTCCACTCCCGAGCGAAAAATTGATCCGCTCGATCTTCTCTTTCTCTTTCAGTTTGCCGACCTGCTGCAGAGGCGGCAGGATCATGCATTGGCCGATCGGTCATCGCCTGTTGCTGTTGCTCCAATATTTTTGTAGCTCGAGCTTGTATTAGTGCATCGAGTTTCTCTTGCGTCAGTGTCACTATTGTGAGTCGTCCAACATCTTCCATCTTTTTATTCGGATACAGACATGTTCCCATAGACGACGCCAAATTGATCCTATCCGAATGAAGGAGGCTGGAAAGTCGGGAATGAGGTGGCCGCTGATAGGAAGAAGACTTCGATGATCTTGCAAAACAAAACCAAGACCAGGGAAGGGACCCCTGACGTTGACCCTCCGACGCTCAAATTAGAACAAGGGAAGAGAGTAAGAAAGTAGAGAATCGTAGAACTTAGAAATATTTTTCTTGTCTGTTCCTCATACCTGTAGACTCTTTTATACCTTTCTGGGTGGCATTTCGTCTTCCCCTATTTAATGATGTGGTTTAATGACAAATAGAAGGCATTTTCGTCTTGTCTTCTACATATTTAATCGTTACCGTGTTTTTCTTTGCTTTCTCTTCCCCTTATTAATTGTCCTTCCCTCCTATGTAGTGTTACTCTTTGCGCCGGACCGGTGGTCCGTTATGAGTATAATGTCAACATCGTACCTAGAGTCGGTTGGGTGATCCGATCGGCCCGTATTACCAACTCCGCATCTAGAGCTGGTCAAACTACTTGATCGACCCGTATTACCAGCCTGTTAGGCATGAGCTCCTGACTCATTTGACATGTCAAATAATTAGTCTCATCTGACCGACTATCTACTCGATCGAATAATGATCCTTCTGATTGGTTGAGGTACCTATACTGATCGTACCTTATTTATTTTTACACATCGACCTTTTTAACTTTTTTTTCAATATGATAATTGACTTGTATAAGATAGACTCTTCTGAGCTGCATCAAACGTTATGATTTTGTAATCGATATAGATATATTTGTAAATAACGACTTTGAATTCAAAGTCGAGAAGAATCCGTAGAACGTTTTTTTTTTGAAAATGTTTTTTAATTAAAGCTACACGCCGAAAGCGGTCTTTCCGCTCCAACCCCACTCCGTAATTAAATCCTCCTCCCAACAGCGGTCGAGCGCTCGCCGAATCCTATTTTCCTCTCGGCGGCTCCTCAAATCTCGATCGAGCGATCTCTAGGGTTTATCCGATTTCCTGTAAAAATTCCACCGATTTTTGAACCCATGGCGGATCTCAGACCGAGATCTCCCAGCAATGGCGTCGAGAAGGCGATTTGGGCATCCAAGATCCTTTTTTTCCTTCTTGGGATCCTCTCCGCCTTGAGGCTCGCCGTCCCTCCCGCCGCCGCCGCCCTGTCCTCCGCTCTCCCGCGCCTCTCGGCCTCGCTCTGTTACTGCCTCGCGCCGCCGTACCTCCTCGTCGTCATCAATCTCATCATCCTCCTGATATGGAAGCTCTCCGACCAGAGGCACCACCACGGCGAGCCCTGCCACGTCGAGGAGAAGCCGTCGGAGGTGGCAGATATTGTAAAGATCAAACCTTCCGAGCCTCCTCCTCCTTCTCCTCCCGCTGTCTCTCTCTCGCCCGACACAAGGCCCTTCTCTTGGCCCCACATCCCGCCGTCGCCAGAGCCCGATGAAACTCCAGATCCAGACTCCGGTGACTCCCAGCTCACCGACTCCCACGCAACGGACGACGGCGATTCGCTAGACAAGGCGGCGGAGATCTCCGACGAGAACGACTCCATGGATGCGACTTGGAAGGCGATCATGGAGAAGACCCCGCGAGGCAGGGGAACACTAGGCAAGGCCGAACCGCCGCGGCCGTCGCCGGCACCGGCAGCGATACGGGCGAGGCTGCCGTCGGCGACGGGTCGCGAAGAGTGGAACCAGAGATTCGACGATTTCATAAAGAAACGGCACGATCAAATCCGGCTCCAAAGGCATGAATCGAACCAGAGAAGATTGCAGAACCAGGATCATGAACTCCACTAATCTCTCATTCCAAAACTCCAAAAAAAAACATACACTATCAATCAACTAATGGTTTGCAATAGATCAATAATATTTCTCGAAGAGTGATTGATCTGCTTGAAGAAACTCATCATTCAGGTAACTTCAAATCTCTACCTAAATCCTTTTTTTTTTAAAAAAAAAACAAAACTTAAATTATATGTTCATATTGTTCATTACTTTTGATAATTGTAGGGTATTACTTCGAATGATTTGGGAGTGTGCCTTGATGAAGAGATTTTGTTGATATTTTTCACCATGGTTTTTTTGCTTGTGTGGTGTCAGAAGCATAGGTTGCTATTGCATGTTGCTATGGTTTCTTGTAAAAGATATAAACATATTATGTTTTTCTTTGTATAAATCAAATGCATTGTGTTTGTAAAACGGACTTATTCTCATGTTTTTTTTATTTCTGTAATTCATCATTAAAATAACGTCTTATCTAGTTTCAATTCATTTTTATTTTTAATTAATTGATCTTAAAATTTTCCACTAGCTATTAACATTCTTAAGTCCATTGTTTTTTATTGGAGGAAAATCCCTCCACAGGACGCTGTATTGAGATTCAAATTTTAGATTCTTTGGAGTGGAAAAAAATATTTTTATTTTTAATAATATCTCTATCAAATAATTACAATAACATAGACATTTCAGTTCTCATTAACATTAATAACATCGGACCTACCGTTCATAACTATTATAATTTAATTTTTGATTCAATATTATCGACAGTAATTATGAATTGTAATTGAGATAACATAAATACTTTATCTATAATTAATATTATAGTGTAACACATGCAGGTTACAATTATTTTATATAGTTGTACCATATTATAATTGTACAGTAGTAAGAGATGATAGCTATCACAATTATATAATAATTATAATCCTATAACTATTATAATAATATTAAAAAAAGGATTTTATTTTTAAAATTTTACCTATTTATATATATATATATTAAATATCAATTATGAATGAATATATTTAAAAACAAACGCACATGAAAGAAGCAGGACGTCGGAAAGCGTGCCATTATCGATATTTTAATTTATTTAGCGGCAAGTGATCTCTCTTTCTTTGCTGGTCACGGTCCACATCACTGTTCTATCCACTGTCGATGATGCTAGTTATCAGACACATTCAGTGGATGCAACTAAACAAACATAAATATTTTGCCCTGATCACCACAATGATTTCAGTCGCGGAGCCAAAACGGCTGATCTATCCTGATTGATCCCGAGCTATGACCATGATAGTTGCCGACGTTGTTATCCTGAGCTGTTTGTCTTTTTTTTCCTCATGTTTTCTTCTTTTCTCCCGTCACAAATCCGAACTGTAACTTCTTTTCAATACTGTCGGGCCCTGGACTAAAGCCTGGATAACCTAAGCCGTGGCTCCGTTCTTAATGGTTCGACTGTAATCTCATGGGCACAATCTTATCGAACCCAGCGAGTCGGGCATCGAAGATCTTCCAAGGAGCTTGAAGAGACCTTCCTGTGGCCTCTTGCACAGGTGTGCGTTGGGGAATCATGAATATCATGGTTCATCACGAACTGTGCGCCATTAGAGAAAGTGCTGAAAGAAAAACAAGAAAGATGCGTGGCCGTCCTAAGCAAGTGACCCACACTCCGCACTTTGTTGAAGCAGACAACGAGGGCCTTTCTCACGAATGAATAACTTTTTTTATAATTTAAGTGTTTTCGTCTGATTAATTTTACGGGCTGACGTGTCAAAGATGACAGGAGCTGCATGACAAGTTCAGGATCGGCCAACACGGGATCAGATCGGTCTGATTCTTTACGGCTCGAGCTAAGTCAGCTCGGCCTATGGTCGAGTTCAACCCAAGTCAACCTATCCGAGACAATTGTAGAAGATTGAGTCATTTAAAGAAGAAAGAGATACGTCCTTTTCTCTTACCAATTCGTCGTGAAACGTGTCAGAAATCCTCTCATTGGGTGCCCAAAAATAAATATTTTAAAGATTGATTTTTAAAACTTATAAAATATATTTTAAATTTATTTGATATACAAGCTAGGAAAAATAATCTATCTAAAAAAAAACCTAAAAGTTCCTTCAAAGCGAAGGAAGATTCTTTCCCGTAGTCAAGTCAATGCACTAGTTTGAAGGCCAAGTTTTTCATGGTGGGGCTTATTGCCGTGTACTTATCCTGAGCAAGGGCAGCTTCACAGAATGGTGGGTTGCATCTTGTCACACCAAACAATTTGCAATAAGTTTTTACGGAAAAGTTTTTAAAATATATATTTTAATTTTAAAATTATTAAATAATTTTATTTTTATTCTATTACCCTTCTCACAAGATTGTTTCTGTTCTTAATATTAATTTTTTTTTTTAAAAAAATGATTGATTCCTTGATTTAGGGAGTTTGGAATAATATAAAATTATATTTTATATATTTTTTAATTCTTCTAATTATATTCATATCGTCAAATATAAATTTAATCTATTATATTAAGAATGATGATTTTTAAATATAAATATATTTAAAAAATCTAATTAAATATAATTATAAAAAATCATCGTTTTTAATATAATAATATTTAAATTCCTCATAAATGGGATTGCTGCAAGGAAAGATCTGGGAGCTAAATGCGTGTGAGTTCTTTATAGGAATTAAGACTGACAGTAACTAACCGTTATGTAGGGGCGCGCCATTCAGTAAGCATGGACCGAGCTAATGTAGGCCCCCGTCTGGATTCAAGAAAAAAATTTAAAAAATTATTAGTTCCAAGGAGAAGACTTAACCGTCCACGCCGGAAAAAAAAAAGTCAATTCATGAATAGTGTAACTAACCTCAAAGAGGAGTTAACCTAAGAAGGTATTATATAAACGGATACTCCTAAATGATTAGAATTTGATCCATTAGAAATAAATTATAATATATTTATGTAATTAACATATAAATATAATATTATTAAAGTGTTCTTAATAATAATTTATAAAATATATTCTGGTTGATTTGATTTTAGTCATTTAATATTTTCCTTATATAAATATATGATAGAGAATTCATTTGGATGATCAAATTCTTAAGAGTTATGATATTCATAAGGAAAATAAAAATTTTTAAGAATAGACACATAAATGATGAGACTCATCATTTCATTTTTTGTGGGTCCCATCATTTATGTGTCTATCCTTAAAATTTTTTTTTAAGAATATCATTTTTTCAATTCGTAAACAAATGTTGTAAATAAGTCGGGTAATCACCGTGGTCAATTTGTCAAGCTGATAAAAGATTTATCTTTCCAAGGAGCTAGTATAAGACTTGTCTTTCCAAGGAGTATCAATTTTTTTTATTTATTTTTATAAATCTCATACTGTATAAAAAAACAAGAGTAAAGGTTAGTTATTTTACATTATGTGGATAATATTCTGCATGTAAATAAGTGTTTTATTATAATTGAATATGCTACTGTAACACTTTCACTTAAAGTGTATTCATTGATGAGATATTCTTTAAATAGTGAAAAATGTACTTATTGATAAGATATTCTTTAAATATAATTTGAGCATGTCAAATATTATGATTTTGATTGAGCAAGTAATATGTCAAGTAAATTAAATGGTCTAAAAGTACTAATTTTAAAAGATAAATCATGTATTCTACCTATATTATTTTCTCTATCAACTTCAACTAGTTCTTATAATAATAAAAAAATCTTTCGATTTCTAATTTCTTGTGTTATTGGTGATGTGGCAAATATTATTGAATCATCTTACAAATGGTTTGATTGTTGTGATAAATATTATTGGATTTTTCTGATTTCAAATTTCTTTCGGTTGTGACTATGAAGAGAGAGTGTTTATTGCTATAAGAATTGTGAAAGAGTAATAATTGAATAAATGTTAGTTTCTTGTCTATGTAAAAAGAATATATTTTTAATAATTAATAATTAAGTCATTGTACACAGATTTAAAAATACGAAGATAAATAGAATAATTTGTCTTTGAATATATAAGGGAAGTGAGGTTACTCCCAACGGATATTCTTTCTACTAGATACTTTACTCTATTTTTGTCTCTTCTTCTTTCTATTATACTATTTTAGAACAGCTTGATGACTTAGGCATCCGAAGGTCTGATAACTCCTGACCAAACAGTTTGACGTGTGTTTCCACACAAGGAGAAAACTTCGTTGCATCATGGTGCAAGATGAATTTCTATCACTGCAACGTCACTCCGTGGTTCAAAGTAGAATTCTGCGGCATCATTTACAAATAATCGCTCCAATAGATAATTAAATATTATGCATTTATAAAATTTATCGACCACACAGATAAAAACAAACGAGAATCAATATTTAGTTACGTGTTTTCATTGTAATTTCTTTTATAATTTGAAATAATTAAAAAATTGTAATTGCTGATCGTGCTTCAACTACTATAATTCGTGGAGAAAAAATATACGCGTTTGGGAGTTTGAAAACCGTACAAAATTTACAAAACCATTGATCATATATATTTTTTAATTTCTTAAAATCATAATTATTAAATTGTATGATATAATTGAAGGATTTAGCAGCAATACATTGGGATGATGGACGAGAGCTTCATTTGTTTACAAATCAAAAAAAAAAAGAAGAAGTTATAATTAATTGGAGAATTATTAGCTAGGAACAGAATTATAACATTTGTTAAACAAGCTGCTCGCTTACCTATTTCTCATTCATCTCATCCCAATTGACCTTTTGCTCTTGATCTTGCCTACTTCACCATCGAGCAATCTCTGAACTTTTTTTATAGTCAATCTCTTGCGATTGTAAGCAACTTTTACTTACTTTCTGCTGGAAACGAGGGATGTTTAGTTGGTTTTTTAAAATTAGAGCTTGATGAGCAGTTTTGGGAAAAGGAATTGATGTGTTTGAAAAGATTTTAGTAAAAAGCCTGTTTAAGTGTAGGTTTTCTGTTTACCCAATTGTTGTTCTTATCAGTTGTTGTGTGGTTTGCGATGGTAGTGATTTTGTGCTGGAAACGAGTGATGTTCAGTTGGATGTTTAAAATTAGAGCTTCTTGAGAAGTTTTAGGGAGGTGGGATTGACACGTTTGGAATGGATAAGCTCAGTTCTTGGAGTTTCCTTCATATGTGGTTCCTCGTTATTTTATTGGTATAGCTATCAGAATTTATTAACGTTATTCTCTGACCTTTCTGAGAAACTTTTGTTTCTGGCTTTGGGGATTGCTCATCTTGGTTGTTAATTTAACCTATCAGCGACCAGTTCGCTTCTATACATTTTCTTAATGATTTTATGAGTAATGGGTAGTTTCCCTTCAATTCCTAATTACTATGGAAATTCCTGTCTACTTATTCATTACAACTACTTGCTTGTTAGTGCAACTTAAATGTTAGATTATCTGATTTTTTTTTTCCTTTTCCTTCCTTTCTTGTGGTTCCATGTGGCATCAGGCATGGTTGAACTTTCCACTAGTTTTTTATTTTTGAAGCTTTCTAAACTTGTTTTGGTTTCGTGGCTGATGTTTTGGTTGCTAATTTCTGCTATTGTTTTACATATAGAGCCTATCCTAAGTGGAAATCTACTTCCTACATTCACATGCCGTGTGTAAGCTTCATTAATTCATTTTCTTATTTGTACCTATACATTGTGCTATATACCCTCTCTATATTGTGCATTAGTCCGTGAGTTACGTCCCTTCGGATGGGACTAGTGGCTAGCGCATGAAGTGTTATCATCATGAGGTCCGGGGTTCGAATCTCGACAAAACAGAGGTAAATATCTCCCTTATGTGTTAGTCACTATTCCAAAGACTAGTAGCTGTCCATGATTTACCTCTTCTGTATTGACCCTGGGACGGATTGACGGGGACACTAGGGACGAACTTATTTGTCTTTTGCCATCATTAGTCTGTGAGTTACTTGTTCCTTCTTTAATTGTTATTTCACACTTCTATTTTTTTTTATTTATTTTGATAGCTTTTATACTGTTTCTAAAGTACTATGATTAATGATGTTTCTTAATGACTTTTAAAATAAATAATTAAGCATATAACTCTCTTTTTTTATGGGAAGTTTTTATCATGTTTAACTATGTTGATACTATTATTGTCCATGAATCTTTGCAATCAATAAATATATTTAGGATTTTACTCATTGTATTTGTAATTTTAAAATTTTTTATTCGATGATGTAATTGACTCTAATTGATTTGCCTCCTTTATAGTGTAATTACATTGCAACTATGTGGACAATGTTCATCTTTAAGTTATTGAACCACTTCTTTAAAAAGTTTTTCAAAGTACTAGTTTGGACAGGGGTGTATGTTTATTAGGAAAGAAAATGTTAGTTAAATTCTCAACGTTAAAAGAGGATAATCGTCTAACTACTCTGATGCGAATTTTAGATCTTGCTAAGACATTATTTTTTTAAAATTTTTATGCCAACTTTTTGGTTTATTTTAATTGTAGCCAAACTTAAGTTAGTTATTAAAGGTGCCCATTTAGATATGCCACTTGGAAATTTATAAATACTTTATTCATGAAAATTATTAGAGTCGTCAATTTGGGTTGAATCAATCGGATTGACCTGTCCCATCAAATAATTTAAACGGATTAGATTGAAATTTTATCAATCTAAGTCTGCCGCGGGCCAACTCGCCTAAGCCAGTGACATATGCAAGTCAGCCCACGATGGACTTGAATTGGCTCGTGAGTTGAAAAATATATATAAACATAGTTTTATGCCAATTTATTATGTTTATTTGTTATAATTTTAAAATAAAAATAATACTTTTTATCAAACATGAGACATTTCTGAATAAAAATAGTACTTTTTTTTATCAAACACGAGACATTTCTTAATAAAAATAGTACTTTTTATTGATTATTTTCTTTATTCGTTTGTGTCCATTTATATTTAAAATATCTATTTTTAGATACATTTGATTGATGAAATTTTTATGAAGTAAACTGTTGAAAATATGAATTTTTTTTATTTTTTATTTAATTTTTGATGGGCCCACGGGTTGGCCCGTCTAACTCGTTCTCCGTCTTAGATTGGGTTGGGTTGGAGATTTTTCAACCCGCTAAGATGATGAGTCGACTCGCCTTACCTTGTCAAAGGGTTGGCCCATCACGGGTTGACCCACTCTACTATGGATTGACCCGTCTGATAGCTCTAAAAATTATTATGTCAATTACAAAACTAAATGGTATTGCACGCCAAGACAAACGCTTCTTTGTTACAAACACTTCTTTCTTGTGGAAGAATGTACTGCAAGTTTGTCAGACTTGTTGATTATTGTCTTTTATATAGCAATATAGTTGAACTAACTTGCACTTTAGTTCAACCCCCTTTTATTTAAGGAATTCCACGTAAAATCTTAATAAATTTATGAACAAGTCAGGAAATGAGATAATAATAGATTTGTATGATCATTACAGGAGCAATAACCGCATGCTATTTGACATTACATCTAAACCTTAGAGGTGTGACTTAGAACTACTTCGACAATTACAATGAGGAGAATATGCGTAATCATGCCAAGGACGAAAAACTAGCAAGAAAATTTTGAGATTTAAACGAGAATATTGTTAAAATCAATGATTAAAGAACATTCAAGGTGACAATGAATGTTCTTTAGTCATTCAATATAAGAGGATAAGTAGCATTTATCAAGATTTTTTAAGTTTATACAATAAGATATAATTGTGAGGAATATTTTTGAGTATTTCCTAATTAAAATTTTTTTATTTATGAGTAATTATATTTGTTATAGAAGTGTAAAGATGATAATTTATATATTTATCTTGATTGTTTATTTAATAATATATCATTGATTAAAGTAAATTTAATTTTTATTCATTTTCTATTTATCTTTCATATTAAAAGATAATAATTTAAAATTGTTAGAGAATAATTGTCTATTTAATGTCAAAGACAATGATTTAACATATTATAAAATTATTTTTTTTATTAAAAATAATAGTTTAAAATTATTATTGCTTAGTGCATTTATACCGGCAGTGTCAATTATAATAATTTTTAAATGGTAAACACAACCCATAAAATCATACTTGTTGGAGTGCCCAGCAATGCTTGTCCGGACTCAAGAGTAGTTACTGGATCTCAATTCCTCAATTCATTCATTAGTTTTTTATGCCCCTTATTAATGTGGCAAAAGTTGATTCTATATAAATATTAATGAAATTTTATATACATTTGTTAATTCCTTTTTATTTAAAGCGGCGATTGATGATTATCTACCTAATAAATTATTCCAGAGGGAAACATTATAAATTAAAGCTAATCAAATTAGTTGAAACTAAAAATGGCAGCTAGGTGGAACTAACATTACTCAATAAGTAATACAAACTTTAGTTCGAATTAGCTCGTTTAAATCCTTAGACCTCGCTACTTTGATCGTGAGAGGAGCAAGGAAGTGTTGAATTTTAAGAACGCGCAAATGCGCAATGTACATGTGTTAAAGAAGACAAATATATACTAGTTTAATATGTTATATGTTCCGTAGCACAAGTTTTATAATCGACATTTTATGGCGCACTAGTTGGATTGAGTTCTCAAAAGATACACCATAGGCTCCTTAAAATACAGAATATTGTCTTATTAGATTATGAAATTAAAAGTTGATACATCTAAGTAAATCTTGACTATTATATTAATAATTAATAGTCATCGAACGAACCACTTTACCACGTCAAAAGACACATCATAATTTAATTTTTTATGAAAGGGCATACCTAATTCTCAAAATGTCTTTTCCATCTACTTCAATCCTAAATTAAAATAAAGAATTGATTTTCTTTAATTAAATTGAACTTAAAAAAATAAAAACTTAATTATTTAATCAAAATCATTGATAACTTTATAAAACTCATTTTTTAAAAATAAATACGCCATTAAACTCTTTTCTCTCTCTCTCTCTCTCTCTCATAGTCACACACACACACACATATATATATATATATATGAGATGCTACCCGACGCTTTATGTGTGATCGTGAGTAATGCGCATACATGGCGTTGCCAACTCGATTTTTTTATAAAAAATAATTTTTTTATTCTCTCTCTCCTTCTGCCTTCTATTCAAAATGATGGTGAAGGAATTTTTCCATATCTAAATTTTCCTCTCTCTATCTCTTGCTCCTTCCTTCGCCACTGTCTTCGTCACAGCTTGCTCCTGCCGGGCAAGCAAAGCAAAGACACTGCAAGCTAAGCACAACTTATAATCGCATGCTTGTTCTTGAGCTGGCTGAAAACTCCCCAAACTACCAATGAACATATAGCTGATACTAGTTTGCTTAGCACCCCTCTCAATTATCGATCGTATGTCTTTCCACTTTACTATCTATTTTTCAGCTCTGTACAATATTTTTTAGCTATGATATATTCTACAACGTATAAGCCCTACATGCTTTCTAACTAGTTTTGCTTACATAATTTGCAGGGAACCTGTCAAACATCAATTCCTACATTTCATAATTAATGGTAATTCATTTCATTTTAAATTGTAATTCCCAATCGTGATCCTAATATATATTAGAAGGGTTTATGCTACAACGTACAAAGTCGACACCTGCTACAACGCTTGCAACCAGTTGGACAGTTAGCTGCTACATGTTGTAGTAGCTACTTGGACATTTAGGTGTTACAACGTGTAGCAGATAACTATATAAGTAGCTACTATAACATGTAATAGCTACTTGGTAACTCATTTCATTTTAAATTATAATTCCCTCTATTCCTAATATATATTATTTATGCGTGATTATATGTCGTCTTTATTGAATATCAGCTGGGTGTTTATGAGACCTATATAGAAGTATCTATACAAGTTAATCATTTTAAGGGCACTATACACCAGTCCTTCGAGAGTAAACATGATGCAATAAGAGCTTTTGAATCCTACAACGTACTATCTTACAATGTTAATAATTTTTAAAATAAAATTTAATTTTTTTGGTTATATAATTTATAGCAAAGTGGCCAATTTGGGGAGCTTCAATTTTCCACATATATTCGGTAGTAAGTCGTTTCAATTTAAGTTATAATTCCCTCTAATCCTAATATATTATTAGGATTTATGCTACAACATAAAATCCCTGCACTAGCTGTTATAATGTGTTGCAGCTATTTCGACAGCTAGCTGCTACACGTTGTAGTAATTACTTTGATAGCTAGCTGGTACACATTGTAGTAATTACTTTGACAGCTAGCTACTACAACGTTATATCAGCTACTTAGAATGTTAACTGTTATAATGTTGTAGTAGCTACTTGGACGGATAGCTGCTACAACATTGTAGTAGTTACTTCGACAGCTAGCTGCTACAACATTATAGTAGCTAGCTATGGAAGTAGCTGCTACAATGTTGTAGCAGCTACTTCTACACTCCAAACAACCTTTTCTTACCATTTTTTTTGTTATATAATTTACAGAAAACTTGCCAAATATTATTTCCCATAAGCCATTTGATGGTAAGTCTTTCGTTAGGCTAGATAACATGAAATTATATTGCTAAATTACCATTTTACCCTCATGGTTCTGGCCAAAGTTTAAATCCTAAACTGGCGTGCGACAAATATTTCAAAAAATTATCATTAAAATTAGATCAGTGCCCCATGGTGTCTTTGTCAATCAACCTCACTATGATGCCTTATTTCTCCTCCGAAGCTTCGCCTCCATTGTAAGTATTTTGTTAGACTTTAATGTTTTGATTCTTCTTCTCTTGTTTACGGATTTGATTTTTAGGGTTTTGATTTTTCTTCTAGCTACTACAATGGTGTTTAATGATTATAAGTTTTGGATTGAAGATTTACTATCAAAGAATATAGGTTTTAAAAAAATGTTGTAACATTATAGCAGCTACTCGACAATAGATGCTACAACGTAGTTAAAACCTAATGACTGATACACCATGGTTAAACCATACGATCCCTATTGGCTTCTCGTTATTGTAGCAACTACTTGACCGTAACTGCTACAACGTGATTAGTAGCTATGTTGTAGCAACTACTAATCACATTGTGGTAGTTAGGAGAAATTATAGACATTGTAATGTATCATATTATAATTAAAAAAATAATAGTGTAATGTATCATATTATGGTTGAAATCTAACAATATTGTAATGAAGCCAAATGATTATCAGTAAGATTTGATGTAATTTTTCACAGAATTAAATGGCGAGTCAGAGAACTTCTGCTTCCTATGCATATCATAAGAAAGTACATTGGAAAAGTAATTACTCTCATTTCAAGGCTTTTTTATCATCACTATGTTGGGTTGCAAGGTTATAAACATAGTCTCACATTGAAAACATATGGGAAAGATCATGAGTTTATAAGAAAAAGATATCTCCATTGGCATGAAGCCTTTTGGGTAGAGCCTAAGAGTAAAACCATGAGGACTTAGGCCCAAAGTGGGCAATATCATACCATTGTGGAGATATCTAAATTCTTTTTGATCCTACAATTGGTATCAGAGCCCAAACTACCATAAGGACAAACTGCCGACTGTACACAAGAGTCATGTTCCAATCGAACCATGTGGTTGGAATATTGACCTCGAACGAAGAAGTGAGGGCTCCCGTGTCCAGATCAAGAGGACTAGATACTAGGCAGGAAGTCCTAATTGTGGCTAGGCAAGGAAGTCCTAGTAGGTCAAGTGGATCGAGGGGTAGGAAGACCTGGTGGGTCGACGATCGAATGTCAGGGAGCCTGCGCTCCTCCCTTTGAAAGGGGGGGGGGGATTGTTGGGTTGCAAGATTGCAAACAAAGTCTCACATTGAAAACACATGGGAAAGATCATGAGTTTATAAGGGAAAGATGTCTCCATTGGTATGAGACCTTTTAGGTAGAGCACAAAAATAAAACCATGAGGGCTTAGGCCCAAAGTGGACAATATCATGACATTGTGGAGATATCTAAATTCCTTTTGGTCCTTAAAATTGGTAGTAGAGTGAGGTTACTCTTCACCGGACTAACCACCAAAAGAAGCATGAGCCAGAGCCATGATTCAAGATCGAACCATGCATATAAAACCTTAAACGAAGTAGAGGAGACCCCTAAGTAGGTTAGTGACCTGATGCTTGAGGGGAGACCCTGGGCAGGTTACGAGTGACCTGATACTCAAGGGGAGGCTCTGAACAAGTCAAGAGTGACCAAATACTTGAGGGGGACCCTGTGGTCCTTTGTTTGGGGGGGGGGGGGAAGATTGTTAGGTTGCAAGGTTGTAAACATAGTCCCACATTAAAACACATTGGAAAGATCATGGGTTTATAAGAAAAAAATATCACCATTGGCATGAGACCTTTTGGGTAGAATCCAAAAGCAAAATCATGAGGACTTAGACCCAAAGTGGACAATATCATACCATTGTTGAGATATCTAAATTCTTTTCGATTCTACACACTAGACATAAAAGATCTAGGAAAGATGTTTCACTAATTTTAGGACTCTTTGACCAAGGCGATGAAGTAAATTTACAGCAGCATACAGTCTCTATCACACTATATCTTCAACACTTCAGTAATGTGTTCATAGAAGGAACTAAAGAACAAGATTATCAACCTCAGCAAACAACCTTCATATGTTGAATCTTATACTCTCATTTGCTAATTTTTAATATTGTATTTCTTTGTTTGTGTTTTATTTACTATTGGTGTGGGAAGCATCCGACGATCGAACCTGGATTTTGATTATGTCAAAGGGTTCAAAGTTAAGGTTATTTGTGGTCTAACGAGTTTGAATGAGATTGAAGGAAACTCCTAAGTGTTCTTAGGCAGAAGTTCTAGCTGCGGTTAGGCAAGTGGAAAATCCTAGGTCCTAGGGAGTGGTAACCCTAAGTGAAGAAAAGTCTTAGCTGCGGTTAGGCAGATGGAAAACCCTAGGGGGTGGTAACCCTAGGTCATAAGGGGTGGTAACCCTAGGCAGAAAGTCCTGGCGGGTCAAGTGCTTCGGGCAAAATCCTTAAGTCGGGGACTCTAGGTTAAAATCCTGGTGTCGTGAACCGGGTGGAAGTCTGGACGGGTCATGGAACAGACGTCCAGCATGAAGACCAGAAGCTTTGGACGCTAAGCAAAAGTCCAGTTAGTCTAGAGGATCAATCTGACAATAGGTAAACTCTCCTGAGAAGAGTAGGTGAGAACGCGTTCCCCGTTGAGGGAACATTAGGCATTGGTTTAACCTAGGGTTTCCGGAGGAAATCCAAAATCAGAACCGGACAGTCCGAAGGTTGTCAACTTAATTGTTTAATATTATTTGCCTAACTCTGTTTTACAGGAAACTAATAGTTCTATAGGGTCGGACTCAGCCTTGATCGGTCGACCGAACGACCTGATCGGTCGACCGAACGACCTGATCGGTCGACCGAACGATCAAAATCTAGCTCTTTGTGAAGGGTTGACCAGAGGGATCGGTCGACTGAACATCAGGATCGGTCGACTGAACTGAAGATACACAGAGACCTGGTCGAGCGAGTTGATCGGATTAGATGAGGCAGAGACCATCGGCTGATCGGTTGACTGAACAGAGGGATCGGTTAACCGAATGCAGGCGCTATCCAGAGAGGTTGTATTTGGACGGAAGGCCGGACAAGTTCAGCAAGTTCAGTTGACCGAACTAGGGGATCGATCAACCGATCCGGGTCGAGTCAAGGCTTGGTTCCGAAGATCAGGGGATCTGGATTAGGCTTGAAGCTGCTATAAAAAGGGGTCTCGGCCAAGCTACTTCGAACAACCATTCTACAAGCAATCTTCGAAGCTGCGCTCTACGCCAAAATGACTCAATGACGCTCAGCTTCTATTCCGACAATCGATGACTACCATAATCATTATTGTCAGTATGATCTTTTTAAGTTCAGTACTTGTAATTAATCTTATAAAGATTATTGAGCTTATAGTGATTGCCCACCCAAAGCGATTGACAAAGGCTCCGAACCAAGTAACCAAAAGTGTTAGCGATTTATTTTTAGTTTACTTCTATATTCCGCTACGTATTTATGAAATGAACGAATTAGCCACGAGCGTTATTCACCCCCCTCTAGCGCTTTTCGATCCTACAATTGATATCAGAGCAAGATCGCTCTGAATTGGTAAAACCACCAATACAGCAGAGGGTTTTTTTTTTATAAAATTAATAGTTTTTTAATTGATCCTGTCGGGAAGCTGAGAAGACGGACCTGCCGGTGTGACGTGTCTGGAAGTTGACCGCATTCCCATGACCAGGTGGTGAGCTATCTTCCGCGTTGACCAAGTCGTCCGAAATCTTCTAGTCAACAACACCTGCAACCAGCAACCGGTTTACCCCGATCCCTGGTACCTCGATGCTCAAGGTGGGTTCTGCGAACATATAAGCAGCCATATAATAATAGAGAAATAAATGCACGAATAAGAAGTACGAGGACGTACCCTGGCCCGGGGGGGGGGGGGGGCGCCCTCGGATGGGTCGGTGAGTTAATCGCGATGCTGATCAAGTTGTTGTGGCCTAGATGAGTAGATGGACATGAGCTAGCTGGGGAGCCGGATCTAAGAGCGACGCCCTGGAATCTAGTGCTGCAGGGCTCCAGAAAGACGGCACGTAGGCTGGGTATGATAGCGGCTCGCAGCCGGTGCACGACACACATGCCGGATAATACGACACACAAGCCGGATAACCAACAATCCACAATCATAATAGTGATACGAAGAGTAAAATACAGCGGATCGATGGCCAGAACTACATCGGCTCGCAGGCCGAACATCATCTCGACCCGAAGGTCGGAGTAAACAAACCTGAGCACTTCAGACTGCGGCTACTCGGAGGGTGACGGCGGACGATTGCACCGATGGTGACGGTGGACAACCACACGGATGGTGGCGGCGGACAACTGCCCGGAGAGCGACGGTGGGCGGCTGCCTGGAGAGCGACGGCGGGCGGTTGCCTGGAGAGCGACGACGGGCGACTGCCTGGAGGCGGTACCCGCTGTACTCGCCGGCAACGGCCACTAGAAGTGTCGGCGGCGGTGGCGGAGGTGTCGGTGGCTACTGGAGACACTGGCGGTGGTTGTGGTAGCCGCTGGAGGCGCCAGTGACGGCGGGCGGCTATTGTTGGAAGTGTTGGTGGCAGTATCCCCAGCCGTTAGAGGCAGCAGTAGCAGCGGGAAGCGCCGGTAGCTGCTAGAGGAAATCTCGACGCTTTGCCGAAGGTAGTTGCGCCCGCCGGTTGTGGAGTCGGCGGCACCTGCTGAAGGTGTCTGTTGGCTACAGCGTCCTCGGGAGGCGGCCGTAGCGTGGGGAGGTGGCGGTAGGAGACCCGCTGGTGGCGGAGGCTCGCTGGGCGGGGGCTATGACGTGCTCCCATCGGTGGCGATGGTGTGAAGAGAGAAAAGGAGAGTAGCGGCCGCGAACTATCCGGCGGCCGTCATCAAAAATTGGAGGAAGAAGGAGAAAGGCTTCGGCTATGGTCGGCGGCCGATGCTTAAGGGTGACGGCGGAGGAAGGAGCAGAGGTGCAGCGGTGGCGGCGCCTCCGTTCCAGCAGGTGGCGGCTGGAGCCATCTACAGGCGAGGGGAGAATGAGGCAGAGGGCTATGGCTTGCGTTGCGAGGGGAAGGAGAGGAGGAGCCATGGCCATTGTCGGCGATGACCTCGCGAGGAAGAGGAAGCAAGGCCTCCTTCCTATTGCTGTTGGCGGCAGTCTCCCCAAGCCCGAACTGGCCCCCTCTCAAGTGAACAGTACTCTCCCTTAAAACCAAAACCTAATTGGCCTAACATGTCCAAAATGCCCTCCCTTTTCCTTCAAATCCCTTCTCTTCTCCTTACTCACATATGTATCACAAGTCTCCCCTTCAAGTCTAGTCGAAGGAGGCGCAAGTCCGACTGACTAAACAGTATATCGCAAAGGGTTGAACCACTCTCGATATCAAAGTTAAATCACTAAACTCATCGTATTATGGGACACAAGCGATTGCTGTCATAATGGTGTCGCACGAGAGTGGATGGCGATGCTGAGTGAACTATGAAAAAATAGTGCCGAGTTAGATAATCGGCCAAGCGTCGAGCGAGCGGCGCAGTATCAAGCGAACGACGAGTAACATGGTAGTTGCCCGGGCGATATGCGAGGTAACGCGCAGACCAAGCGGACAAGCGATGCCGAGCGTGTGATCGGAAAGATGTCGACCGGGGAGATCGGAGAGATGTTGATCGGGCTGCCGTAAAATGTGACCGAGCGACCTGAAAATGTCAACCAGGTGGCCATAAAATGCTGACCAGGCGAGCGAGCGAACGAGCGATGCCGAGTGCCGACCACAAAGATGCCGAGCGCGTGACCACAAAGGTGCTGATCGGACGATCGAAAGGATATCGATCAAGTGGATAGGCATCGGGCTGACGGTGCTGAGTGCGCGACCGCGAGGATGCCGACCGAAGGATCAGGAGAACGGGAACTGAGCCATCAAAAATGTCGACTAGATGACTATAAAATGTGACTGGGCGACCTAGGAAGCGTCAAGCGTGCGACCTAGTTCAAGCGTGTGGCCGATTGGATGGCCAAGTGATATCGATCGGACGACTACGAGAGTGCTGACTGCGTAGCCTAGAGAATGCCAAACGGGCGATCGCCAAATGTTGATCCATCAACTTAATAATACCGAGTGAGATAATGCTGCCCGAGAGATGATCACGGGAGAACGAAAAGTACGAAGTTGGCGTTCCGAGTGGGTGCGAGGCTTATGCAATCGAAAGGCCTGGAGCCTACGAGATGCCCCAGTCGGCGAATAATGAAGATACCCTAGTCCGAGGCCACTAGCGATAGCTTGATAAACTGGTTCGTGCCTAGTGAAGGCTGCTCGACCCCGAACAGGGGAGATCGAAGATTCAATAAGCTGGTCCGAGACCAGTGAAGACAATGGACCCCGGACGGGGGAGATAGAAGATCCGATAAACTGGTTCGAGACCAGCTATCATCACACAACCCCGAATGAGGGAGATAAGATATCCAGTAAGTTGGTTCGAGGCACGTGATGCCCGCTTGACCCTCGAGCGGGGGAGATAAAAGATCTGATATGCTGGTCTGTGACCAGGGACGACCGCTCGACCCCAAACGGGGGAGATAGATGTTCGTGCAGACTGCTCGACCCCAAACGGGGGAGATAAAATATCTGAAACTGGTCTGATATCAGTGATAATCACTCGACCCCGAATAGGGGAGATAAAATATCTGATAAGCCGGTCACTCAACCCCGAACGGGGGAGATATATGCTCTGATAAGCTCGACCTCGAATGGGGGAGAAAGAATATCCGATGAACTGATCCGTGCAGCCAGGGGAGAAAGAATATCTGATGAACTAATCTGTGCAGCCGGGGGTTAAGGTCGCCGCTCGACCGTTGATGACGTGAGGGTTTAAGGTCGCCGCTCGACCGCCAATGACACGATGGTTTAAGGTCGCCGCTCGACCGCCGATGACACGAGGGTTTAAGGTCGCCGCTTAACCGTCGATGACGCGAGGGTTTAAGGTCGCCGCTCGATCGCCGATGATGCGAGGGTTTAAGGTCGCCGCTTGACCGCCTTCAAATATAACTCAAACCCAGGCGATCGGCGCGGGAGTCTCTGACAGTGAGCTCCTGGCTCGGATAATATACACCTGGCCGATCAGCATGAGGTCTTCGCCAATGAGCTCCTGGCTCGGATAATATACACCCGGCCGATCGGCATGGGGTCTTCGTCAATGAGCTCCTGGCTCGGATAATATACACCTGGCCGATCGGCGCGGGGGATTTGTCAATGAGCTCGAGGCTCGAATATATATACCCAGCCTATCGGCACGGGGTCTTCGACATCGAGCCTATAGCTCGGATAATATACGCCCGGCCGATCGACACGGGGTCTTTGACATCGAGCCTGTGGCTCGGATAATATATGTCCGGCAGATCGGCACGGGGTCTTCGTCAATGACCTCCTGGCTCGGATAATATACACCACGCCGATCGACGTGGGGTCTTCATTAACGAGTTCGAGGCTCGAATCATATATACCCAGTCGATCGGCACGGGGTCTTTGACATCGAGCCTGTGGCTCAGATAATATACACCCGGCCGATTGGCGCGGGGTCTTCGTCATCGAGCCTGTGGCTCGGATAATATATGCTCGGCCGATCGGTGCAGGGTCTTCGTCAATGAGCTCTTGGCTCGGATAATATACACCCGGCCGATCGGCGCGGGGTCTTCGTCAACGAGCTCGAGGCTCGAATAATATATACCCGACCGATCGGTACGGGGTCTTCGACATCGAGCCTGTTGCTCGGATAATATACGCTTGGCCGATCGGCACGGGGTCTTCGACATTGAGCCTGTGGCTCGGATAATATATGCCCGGCTGATCGACTCGGGGGTCCTCGATCGAGGAACTATGGCAGATCATATAACTGAAAGATAATATAACGGAAAAAACTGACCTGCCGACTAGCAGAGGATCTGACTCAGTTTCTCGACTCCCGAATACCAGTGGAATGAGGCGAATGACGCATTCGTTGGAACCTACCGAGGTCATGAGGATGGAAGACTTTTCCAGCGTCGTCTATCTTCACGGTCCAGATTAGGTGCATTCCCACAGACGGCGCCAATTTGATCCTGTCGGGAAGCTGAGAAGACGGACTTGCCGGTGTGACATGTCTGGAAGTTGACCGCATTCCCATGACCAGGTGGTGAGCTGTCTTCCGTGTTGACCAAGTCGTCCGAAATCTTATAGTCAACAACACCTGCAACCAGCGACCGGGTTACCCAGATCCCTGGTACCTCAATGCTCGAGGTGGGTTCCGCGAACATATAAGCAGCCAGATAATAATAGAGAAATAAATGCACGAATAAGAAGTACGAGAACGTACCCTGGCCCCGGGGGGGAGGGACGCCCTCGGATGGGTAGGTGAGTTGATCGCGATGCTGATCAAGTTGTCGTGGCTCGGATGAGTAGATGGACGTGAGCTAGCTAGGGAGCCGGATCTAAGAGCGACGCCATGGAATCCAGTGTGGCAGGGCTCCAGAAAGACGGCACGTTGGCCGGGTATGATAGCGGCTCGTAGGCCAGTGCACGACACACATGCCGGATAATACGACACGCAAGCCGGATAACCAACAACCCACAATCATAATAGTGATACGAAGAGTAAAATACAGCGGCTCGATGGCCGAAACCACATCGGCTCGGAGGCCGAACATCATCTCGACCCGAAGGTCGGAGTAAACAAACCTGAGCACTTTAGACTGCCGCTGCTCGGAGGGTGACAGCGGACGGTTGCACCGATGGTGACGGTGGACAGCTACACGGATGGTGGCGGCGGACAACTGCCCGGAGAGCGACGGCGGGCGGCTGCCTGGAGAGCGACGGCGAGCGACTGCCTGGAGGCGGTGTCCACTGTAGTCGTCGGCAACGACCACTAGAAGTGCAGGAGGCGGTGGCAGAGGTGTCGGTGGCTACTGGAGACGCTGGCGGCGGCTGTTGTCGGAAGTGTCGGTGGCAGTATCCCCAGCCGCTGGAGGTGGCAGTAGCGGCGGGAAGCGCCGTTAGCTGCTGGAGGAAATCTCGGCGCTTGCTGAAGGTAGTTGCGCCCTCCAGATGCGAAGTCGGCGGCACCTGTTGAAGGTGTCGGTTGGCTACAGTGTCCTCGGGAGGCGGCCGTAGCGTGGGGAGGTGGCGGTAGGAGACCCGCTGGTGGCTGGGGGCTACGGCGTGCTCCCATCGGCGGTGATGGTGCGAAGAGAGAAAAGGAGAGCGCGGCCGCGAACTATCCGGCGGCCGACATCGAGAAGTGGAGGAAGAAGGAGAAAGGCTTCAGCTATGGCCGGCGGCCGGCGCTCAAGGGCAACGGTGGAGGAAGGAGCAGAGGTGCAGCGGTGGCGGCGCCTCCGTTCCGGCGGGTTGCGGCTGGAGCCGTCCACAGGCGAGGGGAGAATGAGGCAGAGGGCTATGGCCTGCATTGCGAGGGGAAGGAGAGGAGGAGCCATGGCCATCACCGGCGACAACCTCGCGAGGAAGCGGATGCAGCCTCCTTCCTGTTGCTATTGGCGGCGGTCTCCCCAAACCCGAACTGGCCCCCTCTCAAGTGAACAGTACTCTCCCTTAAAACCAAAACCTAATTGGCCTAAAATGTCCAAAATGCCCTCCCTTTTCCTCCAAATCCCTTCTCCGCCCCTTAATCACATCTGTATCATTAATATTTTTCATTTTTTTAAATTAGTGAATTGCTAGTTTTACTTTTCAACCGCACTACTAATCCAAGATCAAGTCTTGGAACATTTGTTATTATTCTTTTGTGTGCGAGATTCTTGTTTTAATGCCCCACCAAGAAGGCTACAATACAGCTCGCCCACCTCTTTTCTCCGACGAAGATTTTGGCTACTGAAAGGGCTGAATGGAGTACTACCTCCAAACCCAACTTGAGATGTGGATGATCATCAAAACCGGCATCTCACTTCCACTCGACGACACTGGAAAACCAGTATCATGCGAGAACTGGGATGCACGTCTAATGAAGAAGGTCGAGGCCAACGCCAAAGCGACATGTACTCTTCAATGTGGTTTAATAAAGGAGGAGCTAAATCGAGTAGGCTCGTTACCAAGTGCCAAAGACCTATGGGAGAAGCTGATCGAGTTGTACGAAGGCACTTTCGATACTAAGGTAAGTAAACGTGATTTAATATTAAATAAATTGTATAATATAAAAATACAGGAAGGTGGATCTGTAAGTCAGCTACACGTACGCATCCAAGACCCTCTCAATAGCCTCCACGCAATTGGACAAAAGGTGGAAAATCGCGACGTCATCAGGTATGCATTAAATGCATTTCCTAGGAATACCCTGTGAGCATCAATGGTAGATGCTTACAAGGCCTCTAAGGATCTTTCTTCATTTAATTATGATATGGGTTAGGTTTAGTAGGTCCCCGGTGAAAAGGGGAAATGAGATACCAGAATTAAGCAAATATGAATATCGGCCGGGGTAACATGCTTAAGAAAAATAGGTCAATATCGGCTGGGATATATAATATGCTTAAGGAAAATAGGTCAATATTGACCGGGATAATATGCTTAAGGAAAATAGGTCAATATCGACCGGAATAATATGCTTAAGGAAAATAGGTCAATATCGGCCGGGATAATAGGTTTAAGGAAAATAGGTCAATATCGGCCAGTATAAGACCTTAAGAAAGATATGGGTCAGGTATCGTCCGGGTTTACACGTTTAAGATAGATAAACTAAGATTGCTTGATTAGTACATCTGGATGTATATTAGCATTGGGCGGACTTATATGATCGCCTGGATGTGAAAAGATACAAGGCCTTACAAGATCTATAGTATATTATCGGACGATTAGGACGTATGTTGAACAATAGTAGTAACTCGCCCGGACATAACTTAGGTTCAATTCCGTCCGATATAAATCATAATATAAGATTGGGCTGTCTGTAACATAATAAAAATAGGGTAAGCAAGTATGGACGATAAATATGTCTCCATATAGCTTATAAGACAGGGCGAGAACAAATATTTCAAGAATATTCATAAATAGCTTAATGAAGATATCTGTAGTATGTGATTGTATAACAGGTTTGCTTATTTGGCGGGAAGAATGTTTCTAGACTCTTCTACAGGCACTAGGCGACAAAGAAGGTACATCTAGGGTATAAAAAAGATTCTTTAAAAACTATTTTCTGCAAGTAGATGGCTTACGCCATCTCATAATAAACTCTAACAAATCGGGGTCCACTTCATGACTATGGAGTTTATATGAAGTGGTATAAAAAGGGAAATCCTCTCCGTTGGCTTGGCCAGGTATGCTTACGCTCACCACACTCACAACTATCCATTACAAACCTAATTTCAATCACTGTTCATCTTCTTTCTTCCTTCCACACTAAGAGAGATCACTGACTTGAGCGTCGGAGGGCCTAGCTAGGGATTCCCACCCCGGTCTTAGGTCACTGACAATAGTGTTGGTTGGTCTCTTGTGCGTAGGAAGCCGAGGAAGCTCCAGATCTTGGTGTTTTCTAGTGGATCCCTCCTTTCGTCCTTAGGTCTTTGTATAAGGAGGGTGTTTGGTGACTTTATTCTTCTGGATCCGCTTTGGTTTTCTCAGATCGGGAGTTCTCAGGTGTTCTTCTTCATCAACAGTAAGTTCTTTCCCCAGCTTTCCATTTTGTCAAGCTTCTCAGATAGGATCAAATTTGGCGCCGTCTATGGGAACTTCACCTGAATCTAAGATTGCAAGATGGAAGACGCCGAAAAATCGAACCTACTCACTATTAGTCGTGAAGATCTAGATTTCCTTATTAGCACTCATGTGCATAAGGCTCTACAACAATAACAGCAACAACAGCAAGATAATACTGGAGCTACTCTACCAGTAGCTCATAATCCAGCGATCTCGACTACTGATCATCGGAAGGAAAGAGAAGAGGAAGATCGTGTGTATATTACTCCGACCATTGTTTCTCCGACTAGACGCCCTCGAGCTTTTCTTCGTACTCCTTTCGAACAGGGAGGACGAAGGCCTGTATTTCAAGAATCCTCTAGCGAGGCACCGGACAAGGAGAAGCGCAAAGCTAAAATGATGGTGGCTAGTGATAGCTCACCAGAAAGAATTATTTCTCCATTTTCTCAAGGTGTAATGGATGATCCGCTTCCTAAACGATATCAAAATCTTCATATTGGTGAATACACTGGAACTACAGATCTAGAGGATCATTTATTAAAATTTGAAAACGTAGCTTTATTACAGTAATTTTCTGATGGAGTAAAGTGCCGGATGTTCCTTACAACACTCGGAGGAGCTGCTCAACGCTGGTTCAAAAGATTGCCTGAAAATTTTATCCGAAGGTTTAAGGATTTCAAGAAGGTTTTCTTGCATCATTTTTCCAGCAACAAGAGGTATCATAAAACTCCCTGGAGCTTATTCTCAATTAAACAAGGATTTAAAGAGTCCATTAGAGCCTATATTAAGAGATTCAATCAGGTAGCCATTGATGTGCCCAGTGCTACTACTGAGATATTAGTAAGTGCCTTTTCTCAAGGCTTGAATGATAATGATTTCTTTAAAGATCTGGTGAGAAATCCTCCTGCCAATTTTGACTCATTAATTGAATGTGCTACTGAATTCATTAATGTTGAAGAAGCTCAGGCTGCACGCAGAAAAGAAGATACTACTTCTTCTCCTGCTCCTGTTAAGGAGAAGGCTTCCGCTACCGTTCCTCCACCGAGGGGGCCTCGAGTAATTCCTTCACCCCACCGACATCCGGAGTATCGCCCCCAAGCAGTACAACATGTGGAGATGCAGCAAGAAGCACTAAGAAGATGATGCACTTATCACAAGACCAGCAGTCATCATATAGAGGATTGTTTTGTTTTGAAAAATAAGAAAGAAAATATGGATCGTTATCAGAGGTGAAACTACTATCAACAGCAATATCCCAGGCAGCAAAGTCCACTCAAAATAGAGTACCGCCCGGTCGAGCCTCAACAAGGTGTATTAACAACCCCGGTCTATACAACTTAGATGCCTGAGAAAACTCAGCTTGAGTCCACAACAGCCTGGCAAGAAAAAAACAGGAGCAATGCCGCCCGATGCAGCATCAATATGATCACGGGCGGGCCCACTGATGGAGATTCCAACAGGGCCAGAAAGGCACACGCACGAAGACTTGAGATCCATGCTGTGGGATGCAGCATGGAGAGAGCAGCAGGGCCGGAAATCAGTTTTGGGCCCAGAGATCTTGAAGGGGTAGAAATACCCCATGATGATACGTTAATCATTAAGACTATGATAGCCAATTATACTATTTCCTGTACCTTTATAGATTCTGGTAGTTCTGTAAATATTATTTTCAAAAAAGCTTTTGATCAACTGCAGATTGACCCAAGCGAACTTCAATAGATGGTGACTTCTTTATATGGATTTACTGGTAATGAGGTACAGCCGCTTGGTCAAATAAAGTTGGCCATATCTTTAGGGGAGGAGCCCCTAATGAGGACAAGAAGATCTCACTTCATGGTGGTGGATGCCCCCTCCACCTATAATGTGATACTGGATCGACTGAACTTAAATGAGTTTAGGGCAGTCGTTTCTACTTTCTGTCAGAAAATTAAATTTTCTGTTGATGACCAGGTCGGGGAAGTACGTGATGATCAGAAGATGGCTCGTAAGTGTTATGTGGAGATTGTCAGAACTGAAGCTAGTGCCGCCCGAAAAATGCAAAGAATGGAGGTTAATGCCATTCAAGAGAAGTCACCTGTCCTGGTTTATGAGGAGAAGGAAGAAGTCCAGATACAGACCGGTCGACCTGAAGCTGTCACTTATGTCGCAGTCGAACTTGATCCCACACTGAAAATAGAGCTGGTTCAATGCCTGAAGAAAAACAATGATGTCTTTGCTTAGACGAACAAGGAAGTCACAAGCATTTCTCCTTCAGTAATGGAACATTCTTTACATGTTTTCCTAGATGCTCGGTCTGTCATGCAGAGAAAGAGAAATTTCAGTATGGAGCAAAATCAAATCATTAAAGAAGAAGTGGCTAAACTGATGGAGGCCGGTTACATCAGGGAGGTGTAATTCCCTAGCTGGTTAGCTAATGTCGTCCTGGTCTCTAAACCAGGAAATAAATGGAGAGTATGTATTGATTTCCATGATCTTAACAAGGTCTGCCCAAAAGATTATTATCCTTTACCCCGGATTGATCAATTAGTAGATTCCACGATCGGGTGTGAATATATTTCTATGCTGGACGCCTATCAAGGCTATCATCAGGTCCCTCTTGCTAAAGAGGATCAAGAGAAGGTCAGTTTTGTGACATCTGAAGGTACTTATTGTTATAATGTTATGCCTTTCAGACTAAAAAATGCAGGAGCAACTTATCAAAGACTTATGAATAAGGTCTTCCAGAAATAGATTGGAAGGAATATGGAAGTATATGTTGATGATATTTTAATTAAGTCTCTTCAGGCTATTAATCTCTATAGGGATGTAGAAGAAACTTGCGGAACATTGAGGGAGTATGGTCTCAAGTTGAACCCGGGCAAATGTCTGTTTGGAGCAAAAGGTGGAAAGTTCCTAGGCTATATGGTGTCCGAGCGGGGAATAGAGGCCAACCCAAGCAAAGTCAAAGCACTCCAAAACATGGAGCCACCACGCAATATGAGGGAAGCTCAAAGACTCACCGGCCAGATCACAGCCTTGTCCAGATTCATTTCAAGGTCGGCTGATCGTAGTTGCCATTTCTTCAAAATACTCCAGAAGGCTAACAAATTTCAATGGGATGAAGAATGTGACAAAGCCTTCCAGGAATTAAAAGATTACTTGTCCACCCTGCCCATGTTGGCTAAGCCTATAGTGGGAGAAACCCTATGGGTATATTTGCCAGCCAATGAAAATGCTGTAGGCTCTGTGTTAGTTAGACAGAAAGGGAAAGAGCAACAACCTGTATATTTATCTAGCCATTTATTAAAAGGAGCCGAGTGTAGATATACTACACTCGAAAAGTTGGCCTATGCATTAGTGTTAACTGCACAGAGGTTGCGTCCATATTTTTTAGTACATGCAATTATTGTATTGACCAACAGTACTCTCGGGCGGGTGTTGCTTAACCGAGAGGCATCTGGTCGGTTGATCAAATGGACGACCGAACTTAGTGAGTATGATATACAATACGAACCTCGCTCGGCTATCAAAGCACAAGCTCTAGCAGATTTCATCATAGAAGTTCAAGGTCCTAAAGAAGAGAGTACTTGGAAAGTTTATGTGGATGGATCTTCAACCAAACAAGGTAGTGGAATTGGTATTCTCCTTATATCTCCAAGAGAAGATAAGCTTCAACTTTCTGTCAGGCTAAATTATAGGGTCACTAATAATGAAGCAGAATATGAAGCATTGATAGCAGGGTTATAGGCCACTCGGCATGTGGGAGCATCCCGGGTTTATATTTATACTGACTCTCAGTTAGCAACCCAACAATTATCAAGTAACTTCGAAATCAATAATGATAAACTCAGGTTATATACTGAGGCATTTGATAAATTGAAGTCTCAGTTTCAAGAAGTAAATATACAAAAAATTCCTTGATCTGAGAATCAAGTAGCGGATGAATTAGCTAAATTGGCCTCTTCTATAATACCATGGAGCTTGGATCGGCCAGTTGAGCAGACATTATTAGTATCTTGTATTGAAAGACAGACTGAAATAGAAATACAAGGTGATTGGAGAGCACAAATCATATTATATTTGCAGCAGGACATTCTTCCGATTGATGCAGAACAAGCAAGAATATTTAAGAAGAGAGTTTCCCAATACACTATGATAGGGGAACAGTTATATAAAAGGGCTTTCTCTAGACCTTTGCTTAAATGTATTGGAACAGAAGATATACAATTTATCTTGCAAGAAGTTCATCAGGGCTCATGTGGTAGTCATATAGGAGGAAGATCCTTAGCTCATAGAATTTTACTAGCAGGATATTTCTGGCCTACTTTACATGAAGATGTTGCCAAATTTATAAGAACTTGCATTTCTTGTCAGAAACATCAGAATATTCCACATCATCCTACACAATTATTAAGAGCCTCTATAGTTTCCTGCCCCTTTGATCAGTGGTGCATGGATATAGTTGGTCCATTTCCTATGACAACTATACAGAGAAGATTTTTATTAGTAGCAGTAAACTATTTCTCTAAATGGGTAGAAGCAGAACCACTTGCTCGGATTACTGAAGATGCGGTTATTAAATTCTTGTGGAAAAATATTGTTTGCAGATTTGATATTCCCCATAAATTAGTCTCTGATAATGGAAGGTAGTTTCAAGGAGACAGAATCTTAGATTGGTGTAAAAGCTACGGTATTACTCAAGCATTCACCTCTGTGGCATATCCACAGAGTAACGGTCAAGCAGAAGTAACCAATAGAGAGATTATAAGAGGTCTAAAAACCAAACTGGATCATGTTGGAGGTAGTTGGGTAGATGAATTGCCCAGTGTTCTTTGGGCATATCGTACTACACCCCGAGAAGCTACAGGGATTACTCCCTTCCAACTGGTTTATGGAGGAGAAGCTGCAATTCCTATCGAGGTGGGAGTAGAATCCGACAGAAGACAATTATGTGACGATGACAATGCAGGTAGACGACTTATGGAGCTAGATCTGATAGAAGAAATTTGAGACAAAGCTACAACTCGTCTTATATCATACCGACAATGAATGAGACAAAATTATAACAGGAGAGTCATCCCGAGATTCTTTCAAGTGGGGGATCTAGTATGGAAGCGTGCCAAGCCCGCTGGGGATGTTAACAAATTAGCACCACAATGGGAAGACCCTACAAGGTGGTAGAAAAACTGGCATCAGGCTCATATTATCTCCAAGACACAGAAGGAAGAATTCTCAGGCGCCCATGGAGTGCAAATCATTTACAGCCCTACTGAACTTAACAAGCTTATATCGCTCGAGAAATATAGATATTCCTGAACGAGCGGACTAATGTCTCCTCAGTATATTCCAATCACCCAATCACGCGAAACTTAGCACGTCCAAAAGAACAAATCAAGTTTACTTTAAGCAATTTCCCTCCGTTCGGCTTTGCGAACAGATAACAAGTATGCTCATAATTTATGTACTTCATTTAATTTGGTAAATACAATGCAGGCCAAGTATCGCCCGAAAAATAGACACGGTTTAAACAACATGGTGATTACCGAGCAAACATTTTTATTCTGCTCTAGCGGTCGTCAATTGGGAGCTTTAAAGAGTGACCGATCATGTTTCCTTAAGGAATCTCAAAGACGTTAAACCATCATAAGGTTAGTGAAAGAATTTTTATTTTCACTTAAAACATAGTCGATCGGGAAATCTCCTGAAGTAACCCAGACGGGTCTTCTTGAAAGGAATCGGAGACTTTAAAATATCATAAACATAGTCGATCGGGAAACTCCTGAAATAACTCAGACGGGTCTTCTTGAAAGGAATCGGAGACTTTAAACTAGCATAAACATAGTTGATCAGGAAATCTCCTGAAGTAACCTGGATGGGTCTTCTTGAGAGGAATCGGAGACTTTAAACTAGCATAAACATAGTCGATCAGGAAATCTCCTGAAGTAACCTGGGCAGGTCTTCTTGAGAGGAATCGGAGACTTTAAACTAGTATAAACATAGTCGATCGGGAAATCTCCTGAAATAACCCGGACCGGTCTTCTTGAGAGGAACCGGAGACTTTAAACTAGCATAAACATAGTCGATTGAGAAATCTCCTGAAGTAACCCGAATGGGTCTTCTTGAGAGGAACCGGAGATTTTAAACTAGCATAAACATAGTCGATTGGGAAATCTCCTGAAGTAACCCGGACGGGTCTTTTTGAAAGGAACCGGAGACTTTAAACTAGCATAAACATAGTTGATCGGGAAATCTCCTGAAGTAACCCGGACGGGTCTTCTTGAGAGGAACCGGAGACTTTAAAGTAGCATAAACACAGTCAATCAGGAAATCTCTTGAAGAAACCTGGACGGGCCTTCTTGAGAGGAACTGGAGATTTTAAACCAGCATAAACATAGTCGATCGAGAAATTTCTTGAAGTAACCCGGACGGGCCTTCCTGGGAGGAACTGGAGACTTTAAACTATCATTAGCAAAGTCATGCAGGATTGAGTACCTGATCAAAATATGATAGAGCACAGGACTCTATTAACTTAAATTAATCTGGATTACACGCCCGACCGAAAACTCAAAGGTTGATGAAATTCTTCATATTAAATCGATCGGGATTATACGCCCGACCAAAAACTAAAGGTTGATGAAATTCTTCATATTAAATCGTTCGGGATTATATGTCTAGCCTAGATTCAAAGTCATCTGGATTTCTTTATAAAGATCACTCGGTATTATACTCCCGACCAGGATTCAAAGTTCAGAGGGAATTCTTTATATATATAATCCTTTAAAATTACATTCCCCATCAGAAGTCACAATCATATGAAGTTCTCTATTTAAAATCGCTCGGGATTGTACGTCCGACCAAGAACACATAAATCCTATGGAGTTTTTCATATAAAGTTGCTTGGGATTACATGTCCCTTGGAAGCACTGAGGTCTTTGGAATTCTTTATATACAGTCATGCCTGAATAAAGATCAAGGAGTTTATGGAAAGCCTTATTGTTCAGAGTCATATGATCAAGATACCACAACAGGAAAAACCTTTGAGCAAGATAGTACTTATTCTCATGAAGTAGCAGCTAGATAATAAAGGTCAGAAAAATAGGTAAGTACAAATTTTTACAAAAATTGCAAGTACTTAATTACAAGTCTTTTACAAATACACAATCATGTTCACTTAAAGCGGCTCGTTAAATTTTCGAGTAATTCCTGGTTAAGTCTGTGACGGTTTATGAATTGAGAGGGGGGTTCGCGAGATAGATAACCATCTTCCCTTAGTTGCTGAATAACCCTAGTCACAAAATGATTTAGAGTCCCTATGATTCGACGAACATATTCGCTAATAAACTCCGGAGACCTCAGATAAGTTAGGCGTCTGTTCTCCCATCGGTCTTCCTCATGCTCCTTATAATGCTGAAATTCGGCTTGTAGTTTAGCAGCTTGATCTTTGAAAGTGTCTCTTTCTAATTTGAGCTGCTCCAGTTCCTTTTGGAGTGAGGATATCTCTGCATCCTGAGCCTTTCTTTGTTCTTGCTCTTGTAGAAGAGCAAACTCTTTTGATGTTGAATCTTGAGCCTGCTCAGAAAGAAAGATATTGTGAAACCTCTCCACTTTCTCTAAAATAGTGTTCTTATGAGAAACATCTGAAATAGATTTGTCTTTTAAAGCAGTTTCCACCTGGAGGCGAGAGTTTAATCGATCCACTTATAACTCTAAGGTTTTCCTTTCAAACTCTTTATTTTCCAATAACTGCTGCCTATGCTGCAGTTCCTTCTTTATATCCTCTAATTGTTGAGTCTGTAAAGCTATCCTCTCTCATAATTGAGTAAGATCAATATGGGAAGGAGGAAGAGTGGTTTTCAATGCCTCTACTTGAGCCCTTAATTTGCTATTATCCCTTTCCAAAGTAATAAGTAGCTGCTCTAGATGAAAACTTGAGGCAAAGAACTAAACAAAACAATAACGTAGTTAAAGGAAATAATAAGAAGTTAATAACATATAGTTAAAAATGCTTACAGCAGCAGCTTGACGGCTGTGACTTTCAACGTGACTTGAAATACTCGTGCCCTTTAACAGCTCTTGGCTATGTAGCCAAGATTTGGCCAATGGGCCCTGAAGCTGTATAGAGCCGAAAATAGGAGTATCCGAGGTTTGTCCCAATTGAGAGGGCAGGCCAAAAGCTTGCCTAAAAAGAGAAGTAGGGGCAGAAGGTGAAGGAGGCCGGGTAGAAGAGGAAGGAAGAGAAAGGAAGGAAGTAGTAGAACTGGGAACAACTTAGGAGGAGCCAGATGGGATGAAAGAGGGCAAAGCAAGGAAAGTTAAGTCAGTTGATGGGGCACGGATAGTCGATGTCCCTGGACTCGAAGAAGATCTCCTGCAGGGTGTTCTTTTATTTCGTGGTCCAGAGGCCAGGGAAGATAAGGCCAAAGGAAGAGGTTGAGAGGATGCAGAAACAATAGTAGCCACCTGGGAGGCAGAAGCAACTGAAATAATAATAGAAGAGGAAGGAATAAGTACACCCGGTCTCATCATATTAAGAGAAAGGTTGGAGATAATGTGGGTAGGGAGCATTGGTGCCTTAGCTCTCTTATAAGAAATAGCTGAAGGAACAATGAGGGTCTACACGAAAGTACCGAAAGTATCACGAAAGGGAACCTCTATAGCAGCCTGGGTTTCTTGAGTATGGCAACAAAAGGTTGTTCCTCTTCCTCTTCCAGGGAAGCAAGAGCTTCCGCTGCTTGTTCTTCCTTAGATAACAAACCCAGAGTAGAGGTAGTAGGATTAGCTCGACAAGCCTGCAGCAATTTTTCTCCAAGTTTATTCAAAAAAGACTTGGTCATAGTTGTATTCTTATACATAAAAGCAGGTAGAAGAGCATCAGTTGAAATATAAAAATTAGGCATTATTATAGAAAATAATTAACAAATGGCTAATAAACATAGTCAAGAATGTCTAAACATACCAAAAGAGACCTCCAAGGGAGTTTCGATGGGGCTTATTCCAAAGGGAAACATTAGACCCTCCACAATCAAGGCCGGTAAGCAAAATTTAGCCCCCTTTAGCTTGGATAAGGAGAAAGAGACAGAGGGATCAGTGAGGAGATTGTCAGTGTTAGGACTGGGGGGAGATGGTATATCCAGGCAATAGGAAAGGCGGGGGGGGGGGGGGGGAAGACGCATAAAGACAAATTTGTGACGTCATTCCTCTTGAGGAGGAATCCCACTAAACAAAATAGCTTTAGGGCGAGACCGAAACTTAAAAATACCAATGTTTACTTGTTGAGGAATAAAGAAGTAATGAAAAAGGCGAGGGGATAAAGGGAAATCTAGTAGTTTAGATACCCCAACAAAACCCACAAGGATAGAAAAAGATTGAGGAATAAGCTGATTAAGGGGAATATCGAAATATATACTAACATCAGTGAAAAAAGGATGAAGAGGGAATCAGAAACCTTGTAAAGCTTGAGCCCAGAAGATCGATATACTTCCTGAAGGAGGAAGATGCGAACCATTCTGAGGAGTAGGGTGAACCATATAGGAAGGAAAACCATAGTTCGCTTGTAATTCCACTTCTTCTGAATCGATAAGGTTAGAAGTACACGAAAGAAACCACGCGGAGGAAGGAGTGGCCATGGCTGAATAACAGAAGAAAGGTGAATAAAGGAAGAAGAAGGAATAGTCGGGGAGTAGAAGAGAGAGTCTTAAACCTTTGCCCTTCTTTTGTGCCCTATACTAAAAATCCTTAAAAAGATAGGGGAAAACTGGAAAGAGAAGAAACCCGAAGATCAATAATAATTTGTGAAAAACTTAGGTACAAAAAAGAAGAGGATGCCATAATTTTCATAAATGCAATAAAGAAGAATACACGTAATCATAACTGCCATAGAAAGGGGATGTCCTCGAAGAAGGGGATCAAATTCAAAAAGAAGGCCGGATCCCAAGGAAAGGAGGATAAGCTTAGCAATCATCCTCGGAAAGCGTGACAGGGTTTTCCTTTTCTTTGCACTCGATTCTTAAAGAATAAAAGAGGTATGAGGAAAATCGGTCGAGTATAACGATGATCAAGTAGCTCAAGACTATTTGTTTGACTAAACAATAATCCCGTACGAGTATACCAGATCGGACGAAATCTAGTTAAGTATAAAAGACCGAACGATATTTATAAACATAAGGGTAAATCAACCGATTATAATAAACCAGTCGAGATTGATGGTATTATAAGGTACTATATTATATTGGACGAAGTCTAGTTAAGTATAAAATACCGAATGATATTTGTAAACATAAGGGTAAATCGACCGGTTATAATAAACCGGTCGAGATTGATGGTATTATAAGGTACTATATGTTGGTGCAACCTTAGGTCAAGGTTGACCTGGTTGACCCGACTCGAGGTGACTTGACTCGAGTTGTATTTTGATGTTTGACTTGGGAAGATTGTCGGTGCAACCTTAGGTCAAGGTTGACCTAGTTGAGTTGCATGTTGATGTTTGACACTCGTGAGAGAGTTCTATTCTTGATATGGGACAAGAATAGATGTTTAGGAGATTATTGGTGTAACCGTAAGTCAAGGTTGACTTGGTTGACCTGATTCGGGAAAAGTCCAAGCAGGGAGCTTGGCACGCGAAAAGTCCAAGTATGGAGACTTGGCACTGGAAAAGTCCAAGTACGGAGACTTGGCACGGGGAAAAGTCCAAGCAGGAGCTTGGCACGCGGAAAGTCCAAGTATGGAGGTTTGGCACGGGAAAGTCCAAACAGGGAGTTTGGCACGGGAAAAGTCACGGTGAGTGAAGCCAGGTGGAAATCTGGTGAGTGAATCTCGGTGAAAATCCTAGTGAGTGAAGCTAGGTGAAGGTGAAAGTCCTGGTGAGTGAGGCCGGGCATTGGGAAAATCTGGTGAGTGAAGCGGTGAAAATCCTAGTGAGTGAAGCTAGGTGAATGAGAAAGTCCTAACTGGGATGCTAGGCGGTTGGAAAGTCCCGGTGAGTGAAGCCGGGCGGTTGGGAAATCCTGGTGAGTGAAGCCGTGAAAACCCTAGTGGTGAAGCTAGGTGAAAGTCCGGTGAGTGAAGCCGGGCAAGGAAAATCCAGATGGATCAAGGGTGATCGGACATCGGTGATGGGAAGTCAAGTAGGTCATAGGGGTGACCGGATACTTGGTACGGAGAGAAAAGTCTAAGTGGGTCAAAGGGATTGACCGGACACTTAGCGGGAGTCCTAGCAGGTCAAGGGTGACTGGATGCTAGGCGCAATGTACCAACAGTCAAGATTGACGGATGTTGGTTTGGACTTGGTTTGGGCGAAACCATGAGTGGATCGATCGGTGATCGATCGGTGTCTAAGAATATTCGATCGGTCGGTGACATCAGCTATCGCATCTTGTGTGTTAACGATCGGTGACCGATCGAGTCGATCGAGCCGAACAGGATCGGGCGCAGAGGGGTGATCGGTCCGGGGCCGATCGGCCCGATCGGTCCCGGACCGATCAGAGGTTCTGATCGGTCCATGGACCGATCAGGATGGAACGAGCGAGCTTCTTTCCTGATCGGTCTGCAGACCGATCAGGATGTTGCCTGATCGGTCCACAGACCGATCAGGGTTCTAGCCGTTGCGACGCAACGGCTAGTTTCTTCGCTGTTTCGCTGTTTCTTCTTCGCAGGTATAAAGGGGTCGAGGGCTGCTGCTGTACAGTACTTCTTCTTCTTTCTCTTCTTTCAACTGAGCTGCTGCTGTGCTCTTGAGCTTTGTTGAGTTCCGAAGCTTCGTGTGAGCTTCTTCGACTGGGTTCCTGCTGTTGTAGGCGTCTCGTGAAGTTGCTGCTTCAACCAGTCGACGAGAAGGCAAGCGTGTTTGTTTTACATTCATATTGTCTTGTGCTTCTTTGTATTTTGTATACTTCTATCTTGTTGTTGCAAGAGTTATTGTGGCGAGGTTTCTCCACCCACAAGGAGTATATATTAGCCGGTTCTCCGGGGACTCATCCACCGACGGATTGATAGGCTTCGTCCACCTTACGAACACGCCGAGGAGTAGGAGTTTATCTCCGAACCTCGTTACATCGGTTTGTTTGAGGTTTGTCTTCTTTCCCTTTCGTTTCTACGTGTTATTTTCCGCTGCGCTAACCCTAGTTTGTAGAAACGCGACGATTTGGGGTCGGCTATTCACACCCCCCTCTCTAGCCGCGATCATCGATCCTAACAAGTGGTATCAGAGCGAGGTCGCTCTTCGCCGGATTAACACCCGAGGGAGCACAAGCTAGAGATGGATCAACTCGGAGACGACATCACCATTCCACCCTTCTACGATCGCGACGACTTCGCGTTTTGGAAGGTAAGAATGAAATATTTTCTTATGACTAATCTTGAGAATTGGAGTTGTGTCCAATTAGGTTTCAAGCCTCCGACGGACAAGAAAGGAGAAACCCTAGAGAAGAAGGAGTGGACCAAGGAACAAGTCCACCAATCCCTAGTCAACGATGAGGTATTGAAGATTTTTGAATTTTCTTTACCTAATGATGTTTTGTGTAGGATAGGTGGATACAACAATGCCAAGGAGTTGTGGAACAACTTGGCTAAGTTCCATGAGGGGAACTCCACTTCAAGCCATGAAGAGGAGTCAAGTGAGCCAAGTAGCTCACATCGTGGAGGTGAGGAATTAGAAGTTGAGGGCTACTCAACATCTAAAGAAGAAGAGGAGGTGAGTTCTTCTTCAAGATCGGAGCACGAAGAAGAAGCTTCTACCTCCGGGAGGGATGAAGAAGAGAGCATCCATCCATCCTCGACCCTAGGTAACTCAAACACTTTAAGTTCAAGTAAATTGCATATAATGTGTTTTGAGTGTAGGGAATTTGGACATTTCAAGAGTAAATGTCCAAAGAAGACTAAGAAGACTCCACCGGCGCCAAAGATCAAGGAAGTCGGAGTCCCAAAACGCAAGGGCAAGGAGCACGTGGTGTGCTTCCAATGCAAGCAACGGGGACACTATAGGAGTCAATGTCCAAGGGGGAGGCAATCTCACAAGGACAAAAGACCAAGCACGTGTAAAGGGGGAGCGAAGGCAAACCCTAAGGTATCCTCTAAGGTTCATTCTTGCACTTCTAATAAGATACATGCTAGTAGTCTTATTGCAATTGTCAAGAATGATAAGCATGTTAACCTTAGAAATCAATACATGTGTTTAGGTGCTAAACATGTTAACTTAGATAAGGATAATACTAGGAAGGCCAACTCTAGGATTAACTCATCTAAGGCTAAGGAAAACCTAGGTAGAAATCCCAAGAAGACTAGACACATGCCTAGGAATATCTCAAGAGAAAATGACAAATTAACACTTGAAGTATTAGAGAGGGAAAATCAAGTCTTGAGGTCAAGACTTGATAATTTAGAAAAGACTCTTAAAAACATGGAGAAGTCATCTCTAGGGTTTAAGAGTCAAAAACCCAAGTCCAAGGACAAGAAAGATTTGGGTCACAAACCTAAGTCCCAAGTGGTCAAGCCCACTTATCATAGTGTTCCATTCGATTATGGAACAAAGCCTAGGGCTAGGAAGACCACCACCAAGGTCACAAGGGGAGTCACCCCTAGAGTTGATCTTGATGAGTCCCAAATGACCAAGGCTTCAAAGCCTAGGAGGGTCATTAGGAGGGTTACTAGGGAAGTCATCCCTAGTGAATATTTAGTGAACCCAATGAGCTTAAATAGGTATTGGGTTCCTAGGAGCATCCTCTCTACCTCATAGATGGGTTAGAGAGTGTCAACTCCGATTAGAAGGGTAGTTAACCCAACTTTGAGGAAATTGACACTCAACGAGCATTTTCAAGGTTTTGAGAACTTTTGAAAATGAAATGGAATTATCATTTACTCCTTGGAAGAGTAAAATGTGCCATTATGGAAAAAAATGATTTTAATTGGCACAATTTGGGAAAATCTAGAGAATTCTCGAGGAAAAATGAAACATACCAAGTTTTGAGGATAAATTTGATCTTTAAGTGGCATGAATTAATCTAGAGTTCAAGAATTGTCAAAATTAGGATTTTGGCATTTTAAGGCAATCAAGGGTAAAATTTTAGGTTAGAAAAGTGGTTAAGGATACTTAGATAGGTAATCTAGGTATATTTATTTATGCTAAATCTTGCCATGATTGTTTGCCCTCACATGTCATGACATCATGTTTAGTTTTATTATCATTTGAAATGTCATGATAATGCTTAGGCTAGTTTATATGTCATGCTTTATTTAAGTTTCAAACTTTATGCCATGACATCATGACATTGGCACATGTTTTTATTTATGATAGTATTCCATGCCATGTCATCATCTCTTGCATTAATAATCAATTGAATTGATTTAAGGATGAAAAACATATTTTGATATTGAGATCAAATTTGTGTTTAGAAAATGCATGAGACCTTAGTCTAAGATACCTAAACCCATATCTCACATCAAAATTGCCATGGATGTGTTTGATACACTTTAGATGTGTGTGAGATATTAGGATCATGAGTTAGGATCAAGGTGCATAGTTCTTGTACCTAGATGAGCCTAATTCAAGAAATGGAGGATCATAGGGAAAACTTGTGTACAAGTCATGTACATATAGTCCTAAGATTATGATTCTAAATTAAAGGGTTTAAAATCATTTCAAAATTGATTTGAAAAACCTTGATAAAGCTTTCCTAGTGATTGCATTCATCATTGAACATTGTGATACAAAGTTGAGTTAAACTTGAACTATTTCAAAGTTTTTGAACTTTGTATCAAGATTGAAAAATGGAAGTTATTTTCATAGAAAACTATTTTTCCATGATAGTATATGTTATGAGGAATGTATCCTCAAAATTTCACAATTTTTCGAATTTTCTGGAATTTTCTAGGAATTTCTGAATTTCGGGAAGGAAATTTCAGAAATCTGCCTATCAGAGTCTGGATCGGTCCGGGGATCAGTGACCGATCAGTGACGATCCAGTGCGATCGGTGAAGCATGGATCGGTCTGCAGCCCAGTAAGAACGAGAGAGCTTGGTGTGATATGGTGAAGGCTGATCGGTCGTGGACCGATCCATGGGTTTCGATCGGTGCGGGGACCGATCGGGCGTCTCGATTCGATTTTAGTTGGTCCGAAATTTCAATTTGGAAGTTAGGTTTGTGGATTTCTAAAGGTTTGGAACTCACAAAGACATTGTTGGTGCAATGGTCAAGGGGATGACCTTAGGGGAGTTTTACCTAATTATCAAGGGGAGTTGACTTTTAGGGAGTTACTCCTTAAGACTTTTGAGGATTAGTGATATGGGATTATCACTAAGTTGATTGTTAAGTTTAGTATCAAGGGGAGATTAAGAGTTTTAATGAAAGGTATGGGACTTTCATTAGGAAGAAACTCTTGACCTTGATACTCTCCTTTTCTTTTTGATGTGTCAAAAAGGGAGAGTATTCATTGGAGAATTATTGGAGAACCCAAGTTAGGTTATCGGGTTAACCTAAGCTGGGGAAGAATGTCAAGGAATGTTGAGGAAGAACATTGGAATTCTTTGATGTGTGTCGAAAGGGGAGTTATTGGAGAACCCAAGTTAGGTTATCGGGTTAACCTAAGGGAGAATGTCGAGAGAATGTTCAAGGAAAGAACATTGGACATTGGAAGATGGTTGGAAAACCTAAGTTAGGTTATCGAGTTAACTTAACTTAATTATGGGTTTTGTCAAACATCAAAAAGGGGGAGGTTGGTGCAACCTTAGGTCAAGGTTGACCTGGTTGACCCGACTCGAGGTGACTTGACTCGAGTTGTATTTTGATGTTTGACTTGGGAAGATTGTCGGTGCAACCTTGGGTCAAGGTTGACCTAGTTGAGTTGCATGTTGATGTTTGACACTCGTGAGAGAGTTCTATTCTTGATATGGGACAAGAATAGATGTTTGGGAGATTATTGGTGTAACCGTAAGTCAAGGTTGACTTGGTTGACTGATCGGGAAAAGTCAAGCGGGGAGCTTGGCACGCGAAAAGTCCAAGTATGGAGACTTGGCTGGAAAAGTCCAAGCACGGAGACTTGGCACGGGAAAAGTCCAAGCATGGAGACGCGGAAAGTCCAAGTATGGAGGCTTGGCACGGGAAAGTCCGGGGAGTTTGCACGGGAAAAGTCCCGTGAGTGAAGCCTGGCGGGAAATCTGGTGAGTGAATCCAGGTGAAAATCCTAGTGAGTGAAGCTAGGTGAAGGTGAAAGTCCGGTGAGTGAAGCCGGGCATTGGGAAAATCCTGGTGAAGCCGGTGAAAATCCTAGTGAGTGAAGCTAGGTGAATGAGAAAGTCCTAAGTGGATGCTAGGCGGTTGGAAAGTCCCGGTGAGTGAAGCCGGGCATTGGAAAATCTGGTGAGTGAAGCCGGTGAAAACCCTAGTGAGTGAAGCTAGGTGAAAGTCCAGTGAGTGAAGCCGGGCAAGGGAAAATCCAGATGGATCAAGGGTGATCGGACATCCGGTGATGGGAAGTCAAGTAGGTCATAGGAGTAACCGGATACTTGGTACGGAGAGAAAAGTCTAAGTGGGTCAAAGGGATTGACGGACACTTGCGGGAGTCCTAGCAGGTCAAGGGGTGACCGGATGCTAGGCTTAATGTACCAACAGTCAAGATTGACCGGATGTTGGTTTGGACTTGGTTTGGGCGAAAACCATGAGCGGATCGATCGGTGATCGATCCGGTGATCTAAGAATATTCTGATCGGTTACGATTGTATGTTACCATCAAGACACAAACAAATACCACAACTCGGTTGGTATCCATCGTCGGAAAAAAGAGATCTCGGTCGGTTCGAAGCTCTTGATCTCAAGCAGTAGAGAGAGCATCTCGGATCGCATGGATGAAGAAAGGACATAGCAAACACATTTGATGCGTGCAAGTGTGGATCTGACACCTCAGATCTTTCGATCACTCCATTTTAATGATAGATGCTTGGCACGAAATGGCTAGTTTCTTCATTGTTTACCTCTGTCTACGGTTTCTTCTTGGCTATAAATTCCATGGACCAAAACTGGCTTCTTTCTTCTTCTTTCAATCTGAGCTTTGTTGAGCTTAGAAGCTTCGTGTGAGCTTCTTGTCGACGGTCCTGTTGCTGTTGTCTCGTGAAGTTGCTGCTTCAACCAGTCGACGAGAAGGCAAGCGTGTTTGTTTTACATTCATATTGTCTTGTGCTTCTTTGTATTTTGTATACTTCTATCTTGTTGTTGCAAGAGTTATTGTGGCGAGGTTTCTCCACCCACAAGGAGTATATATTAGCCGGTTCTCCGGGGACTCATCCACCGACGGATTGATAGGCTTCGTCCACCTTACGGACACGCCGAGGAGTAGGAGTTTATCTCCGAACCTCGTTACATCGGTTTGTTTGAGGTTTGTCTTCTTTCCCTTTCGTTTCTACGTGTTATTTTCCGCTGCGCTAACCCTAGTTTGTAGAAACGCGACGATTTGGGGTCGGCTATTCACACCCCCCTCTCTAGCCGCGATCATCGATCCTAACACTATATTAGATCGGACGAAATCTGGTTAAGTATAAAATACCGAACGATATTTGCAAAACATAATGGTAAGTCGACCGGTTATAATAAACTGGTCAAGATGGATGGTACTATAATGTACTGTAATAGACCGGACAATATTTGATAGGATAAAGTGGGCAGGAAAACGCCAGCCACAAAAAGGATATAAATTTAGAAAGGAGGCAGTAAATCATCATAAAAAAAAGAAACAAGTTGGATAACAGGGGAAGAATAATTTTAAACATATAAATACAAAAAATAAAAGCATGAAATAAGCATACAAACCAATTGGCCAGATGAATTCATTAACACAAAAAGGTTAACCTCTCACAAATAAACTAGTTTCTGATAAGAATTGTCATAGCAAGTCATAGTTAATTTTACAATAATCAGAATTAAACTAAAAGGGTTACTCTATAGATAGTTGAGGAAACATATCGTCAGGCCTATTAGCAATTAGCTTACGTTGATCCAAGAAGTTAGGAAGAGGATCACAAGATAGGAAGCCCAACTCCTGTAACCGCTTAACAGCTCCCTCAGCTCCGGCAGTATAAGCTTCCAAAATAGATTTTACAATCGTCTTGTTGAACTCAGTAGATCTGATTAGGGTCGTGGCCCAATCCTTAAAGCGATCATCTTCACCAGCTTTGTAATCAACCAGAGCTGTCTGGGAAGACCTCAGTTCAGCATCTTTTGTGGAGACCTCTGTTTTAGCTGTGTTCAAGGAAGTTGATATGGGTTAGGTTTTGTGGGTCTCCCGATGAGGAAAGAAAAGGAGGAAGGAAAAGCCAAAGAGATAGGCTAATATCGGTCGGGACATACCTTCAGGATGAAGGTAAGCTAATATCGGTCGGGACATACCTCGATAGGAGGTAAGCCTATATCGACCAAAATACGCCCTTCTAGGAGAAAGGCTTAGATACTTTACAGGAAGTAGGCTAATATCGGTCGGGACATGCCTTCATGATGAAAGTAGGCTAATATTAGCCGGGACATAACTTCAGGAAGGAGGCAGGCTAATATCGGTCGGGACATACCCCGATAGGAGGTAAGCCTATATCGATCGAAATACGCCTCCTAGGAGGAAGATATATATACTTTAAAGGGAGTAGACTAATATCGGCCGGAACATAGCTTCAAGAAGGAGATAGGCTAATATCGGTCGGGACATACCCCGATAGGAGGTAAGCCTATATTGACCGAAATACGCCTCCCAGGAGGAAGATATATATACTTTAAAGGGAGTAGGCTAATATCGGCCGGAACATAACTTCAGGAAGGAGATAGGCTAATATCGGTCGGGACATACCCTGATAGGGGGTAAGCCTATATCGACCGAAATACCCCTCCTAGGAGAAAGACTTATATACTTTACAGAAAGTAGGCTAATATCTGCCGGGACATAACTTCAGGAAGGAGGTAGGCTAATATCGGTCGGGACATACCCTGATAGGAGGTAAGCCTATATCGACCGAAATACGCCTCCTAGGAGAAAGACTTATATACTTTACAGGAAGTAGGCTAATATCGGCCGGGACATACCTTCAAGGGGAAAGCCAATACGGGTCGGTCGATCAATACCTTGGAGAGATACTAGATAAAATGCAGTTTATTAATATAAAAATGATGCAAATAGAAACTGCATGAAGCTACATGAGAAAGGATCATAAATGAATATTTCAAAGAAGATAATTAACGAGGATATCTGTAATATGTAAATGCATGACAGGTGTTATATATTTTGGCGGGAAATATGCTCCCAGATTATTTTGCAGGTACTAAAAGACAAAGAAGGTACATCTGGGGTACAAAAAAGATTCCTTAAAAGTCATTTACCACAAGTACGCCGCTGACGTCATCTCCCAACGAATTCTAACAAACCGAGGTCCACTTCATGACTATGGAGGTTATATGAAGTGGTATAAAAGGGGGAATCCTCTCCGTGTTAGGATCTTAGATGGCTAGAGGGGGGGGGGTGAATAGCCTCTTAAAAACTTAAACAAAGATTTCTACAAAGAAACTTGTTAGCACAGCGGAATTAAGTAACTAAAACAAAAGGAAACAAGCACACTAACACACAGATTTACGAGGTTCGGGGATAACTTGCCCCTACTCCTCGGCGTGTTCGTAAGGTGGACGACTCCTTGATCTTCGGTAGATCGCACCCCAAAAAAATTCCGGCTAAAGATCCTCCTTCTCGGTGGAGTAACCTCTCCACAAAGTCTCAAGAAATATATATGTTAAAGCACAAGACTTACAGAACTCGGTGGCAAAGAAGAATGAACTATTGCTTACAACCACGCGAGGATCAGTGAAAACAGAGAACTCACAGACAGCAGTTTCTCACCCGAGAGCTCAAGAACTTAGCACACCTCAACGATCAACAGAACTTTCTTGCTTTCTTTCTTGCTTGCTTCTTGCTTTTTACTGCTTCTTAAGCCCCTGTTCTCCGCTGTCACGGATCGTGGTCAAGCTGCACCGAATCATCGCTCCAGCCAATCCCTCTTCCTCCTTACCTGGTTCCCTGAACTCACACCAATGAAATCACAGTCTTCACTGGTGTCTTCTGAGCTCGAACCAATCACCAGGAGTCAAGCAGATCGCAGTCAGATCACACCAGTAGCCGTTGATGCTTCAAATGCATCATGCGCCGCGAATCACAGCAGAAAGGCCATTTGTCGTATTCCTCTTATGGACTTGATTTGAAATTAAGCTTGGAATGATACCTGTGATCCTGCAAACTCAAAAGCTAACAGCACAGAAGTTATATCACATGAATCAGGCAGATCAAATGCAGTGGAGGAATCGCAGAAATAGCGAACAATATGGATCGTGTGTGGATCGGTCACTAGACCGATCCATGGACCGATCAGGACATATCCTGATCGGTCCACTGCTTGTCTGATCGGTCGTGGAGACCGATCAGGCCGCAGCTGGATCGGTCTCCACGACCGATCCCTGCCTTTCTTCTTTCGCAGTAGCATCTCCTGATCGGTCTCCAAGACCGATCAGATTGCACTCAGTGTGCTACTGAGTGTTTCCTGATCGGTCTACAGACCGATCAGATTACACTCAGTGTGCTACTGAGTGTTTCCTGATCGGTCACCAGACCGATCAGAAAATTGAGTTTCACTAGATCGGTTTGTGGACCGATCAGTCATCCAAGGTATCACTGGATCGGTCTATTGACCGATCCAACCGATCCAACGCCTATGTGATACTAGGATTGGTCTGATAACGAGCTCCCGAGCCCTCTCTGACCTAATCCGGTCCAGAGAACGAGCTCCCGAGCCCTCTCCGACTTCGTCCAGAGAACGAGCTACCGAGCCCTCTCCGACCTAGTCCGGAGAACGAGCTACCGAGCCCTCTCCGACTTTGTCAGGTCCAGAGAACGAGCTACCGAGCCCTCTCTGATCTGGTCCGGAGAACGAGCTACCGAGCCCTCTCCGACCTAGTCCGGAGAACGAGCTACCGAGCCCTCTCCGACTTCGCGTGCTAAGTTTCCAACTTGGACTTTTCCCTTCCACTTGATCAACCTTGATCATTAATCAAACCGTGTTTAATTAATATCTGATACAAACTTAAATCCGTGTCAACATCAAAACAACAGCCAGGTCAGACTGTATCAACAATCTCCCCCTTTTTGTTGTTTGACAACACGATTTAAGTTTAGATCAGAAATGTTCGGTCTCACCTGATTCCATCTATGAGTACTTCTTCAGTCATCCTAGACCAGGTGGACTGGATGAGTTGGATGTTGATTTTCCCACCTTTGCCGCCCCACGACTATCTGCCCCTGACTATATTCTTTTTAAGATAGTCACAAACTATCTCCTTCCAATCACGTCCAAACCTCTAGCAGAGATCCGACCATACCACTGCCTGATGCTTTATGGTTTGCGTCGGCGTCTCGACTTTGACATTATGTCCAGCATCTATTCTTCGATCATCTCCTATTCTCAGCCTAGCAGCTCCACCATTTATATGCCTTATGGGCATATAATTACAGATTGGCTCGAGACCCTTCAGATAGATGTGTCTAAGGGTAGGATAGTGAAGATGGTCAGACAGGATTGCCGACTTGGGAAACGGGCATTTTCCAAGTCCGGTATCTTGGGACAGAATGGGGCTGTTCGGTGGAAGGATGGGAGAGGTCTGGGAGAGTTACCACGGGCACTTCCTCAACAGGTTGTTGCTCCTCCTGCTGCTGCTGATGAGGCCGATCCTGATCTGCGCTGGCAGATCGCTGAGCTAGAGAGCCGCTTCGATCAGCACGATGAGCTACTGGCTGCTGAGCTCCATGGATTGCGCGTTCGGATCGACCAGCGCTATGATGATCTACGCAGTCAGCAGTTGGTGACGCAGCAGCTGCTTCTGGGCTGGATGGCCAACTACCCACCTCCGCAGCACCAGCATGCCGCCTCAGGGTTACGTGCCTCCTGCAGATGATGATGAGGTTCCTCCTGTTGAGGATATTGATTGATACATTCTGTGTGTCACTTTGCCTGTCTGTATTTTGGTTGCTATCTGTTGGATCTCTTTGTCTGACATGAATACTTATGCTACTCATATGTTTTTGCTATTCATTTGTCTATTTCTTACTGTTCCTTATGCTTCAGTTCATATTAATATGCTGTTCCTATGTCATGATTTGATTGTATCTTATCTCTTTCTTACTGTCATATAATACACTTAGAGGGAACTCTAGGTGCATTAAGAAAAAGACAGTATGGGTTAAGGGGGAGCCTTTTGAGTTTTGTCACCTCATTTGCACCTTTTCGGTGTTTGACAAAGGGGGAGAGGACACCTAAGTTTAGAGATGCACGAAGGCTTGATTTTAGGGAGAAGATAACGGGAAGGATCTTGATTCCCGTTATTGACTTAGTGATGTATCCATCTTAGGGGGAGGATCTTGATTCCCCTAAAATTATGAAAATAAGAACATTTCTGATCTAAACTTAAATCGTGTCAACATCAAAATAACAGCCAGGTCAGACTGTATCAACACTCCGTTGGCAAGGTAAGTTGACAAGTTCACATCATTGCGCAGATTCATAACCCTAACTTTTCATCTACTGTTCATCTTCTTCTCCTTTCTTCCACACCAAGAGAGATCACTAACTTGAGCGTCGGAGGGCCTAGCCAGGGATTCCCACCCCGGTCTTAGGTCACTGACGATAGTGTTGGCTGGTCTCTTGTGCGCAGGAAGTCTTGGAAGCTCCGAATCTGGGTGTCTCTTCGATTGCGGTTCTCTCTCGTCATCGGATCTTCGTGCAAGGAGGGCATTCGGTGACTCTATTTTTCCCGGTCCGCTTTGGGTTTCTCGGATCGTTGTTCTACAGGTATTATTCTTCATCAGCGGTAGGTTTTTTCTTGTCAGCTCTCCGTCTTGCCTAGCTTCTCAGACAGGATCAAATTTGGCGCCGTCTGTGGGAAGCTCACCTGAATCTGAGACTACACGATGGAAGAGGCCGGAAAATCAAACCTACTTACTATCAGTCGGGAGGATTTGGATTTTCTCATCAACTCCCATGTCCAGAAAGCCTTGCAGCAACAACAACAACAACTTCAAGCTCATACTGGAGCTACTCTGCCGACATCTCATAATCTAGCAATATCAACTACTGAGCAGCGGAAAGGAAAGGAACTAGAGGAAGAGGAACATGCGTATTTTCCTCCAACTGCTGTTTCTCCGACGAGGCATCCCCGAGCTTTCCTTCGTATTCCTATGGAGCAAGGGGGTAGAAGGCCTGTGTTCCAAGAATCCTCTGGTGAAGCACCCGATAAAGAAAAGCGTAAGATCAAAATGATAACTAGTGATAGCTCATCTGAGAAGGTCATCTCCCCATTCTCTCAAAGTGTATTGGATGATCCGCTTCCTAAGCGGTATCAAAACCTGCAGATCGGGGAATATACTGGAACAATAGATCCAGAAGATCATCTGTTGAAATTTGAGAACGTAGCATTACTACAACAATTCTCTGATGGAGTGAAGTGTCGGATGTTTCTCACTACTCTCGGAGGAGCTGCACAGCGCTGGTTCAAGAGGTTACCAGAAAAATCTATTCGAAAATTCAAGGACTTCAAGAAAGTCTTTCTACACCATTTCTCTAGCAACAAGAGGTATCATAAGACTCCTTGGAGTTTGTTTTCAATCAAGCAGTCGACTAAAGAATCTATCCGAGCATACATCAAAAGGTTCAATCAGGTAGCTATTGATGTGCCTAATGCTACTACTGAGATATTAGTAAGCGCTTTCTCTCAAGGTCTGAATGATAATGATTTCTTTAAAGATTTAGTAAGAAATCCCCCTGTTAATTTTGATTATTTGATTGAGCGGGCTACTGAGTTTATTAATGTAGAAGAAGCTCAAGCTGCTCGTAGAAAGGAGGGTGTCACCTCTTCTCCTACCCAAATTAAAGAGAAAGCTCCAGCCCCTGTGCCTCCACCCAGAGGTCCTAGAATAACTCATCCACCTCACCGACAACCAGAGTATCGTCCACAAGCTATACAACATGTGGAGATACAGCCAGAGGCACCGAGGAGGTGGTGCACTTACTATAAAACTAGCAGTTATCATGCTGAAGACTGTTTTGTTTTAAGAAATAGACGAGTCAATAGGGAGCGATATCAGAGGCAGAACTACTATCGACAACAATACCCCAGGCAGCAAAGTCCACCCAAATTGGAATATCGCCCGATCGAGACTCGGCAGGAGGCAATACCAGTCCCGGCCGGTACTAGTCAAGTATCAGAAAAAGCACCTTCTGAAGCTGTGATGACTCGACAAGAAGAAAACAGAAACAATGCTGCTCGAGGCAATATCAATATGATTGCAGGCGGACCCACTGATGGGGATTCTAATAGAGCCAGAAAAGCACATGCTCGAAGATTGGAGATTCATGCCGTAGGGTGTAGCATGGAGCGAGCAGCCGGCCCTGAAATAAGTTTCGGGCCCAGAGATCTTGAGGGGGTAGAAATACCTCATGATGATGCTCTGATCATCAAAGCTGTGATAGCCAACTACGCCATTGCTCGCACCTTCATAGACACGGGTAGTTCCGTCAATATTATATTCAAGAAGGCTTTCGATCAGCTACAAATTAATCCCAGTGAACTTCAACAAATCGTTACTCCTCTGTATGGATTCACGTGCAATGAAGTATAACCTTTAGGTCAAATAAAGTTGGCCATTTCACTGGGAGAAGAGCCTCTGATGAGAACCAGGAGATCTTATTTTATGGTGGTAGATGCTCCATCCTCTTACAATGTGATATTGGGTCGACCGGCCTTAAACGAGTTTAGGGCGGTCGTTTCTACTTTTTATCAAAAGATCAAATTTCCTGTGGATGATCAAGTTGGAGAAGTATGGGGTGATCAGAAGACCGCCCGAAAATGTTATGTAGAGATAATTCGAGCTGAAGCTAACACCGCCCGAAAGATTCAAAGAATGGAGGTTAACGCCATCAGGGAAAAATAGCCCGCCCTGGTCTATGAAGAGAAGGAAGAAATTCAGATCCAGGCCGGTCGACCTGAAGCTACTACATATATCGCGGTCGATCTTGAGCCTACTCTGAAGGCTACATTAGTACAATGTTTGGAGAAGAATAATGATGTATTTGCATGGACTCCCAAAGAAGTCTCGGGCGTTTCTCCTACCGTTATGGAACATTCCTTGCATGTCTTCTCGGATGCCCGCCCGGTCATGCAAAGAAAAAGAAGTTTTAGCGCGGAACAAAATCAAATCATCAAAGAAGAAATAACCAAACTTATGGAGGCGGGATATATTAGGGAGGTACAGTTCCCAAGCTGGTTGGCTAATGTGGTGTTAGTCTCTAAACCAGGAAATAAATGGCGAGTCTGCATTGACTTTCGGGATCTCAACAAAGCTTGCCCGAAGGACTATTACTTGTTACCCATGATCGATCAGCTTGTTGACTCCATCGCCGGATGCGAATATATCTCTATGTTGGACGCTTATTAAGGTTATCATCAAGTTCCCTTGGCCAAAGAAGATCAGGAAAAAGTCAGTTTTATAACATCTGAAGGTACTTATTGCTATAATGTTATGCCCTTTGGACTAAAAAATGCAGGAGCAACTTATCAAAGGCTTATGAATAAGGTTTTCCAGAGGCAGATTGGTAGAAATATGGAAGTATATGTTGATGACATCTTAATTAAGTCTCTTCAAGCTGCTGATCTGTGCAGGGATATAGAGGAAACCTGCGAGAGTTTAAGACAATATGGGCTCAAGTTAAATCCAAGCAAATGCTTATTCGGCGCGAAGGGAGGAAAATTCCTGGGATATATGGTGTCCGAACGGGGGATAGAGGCCAACCCGAGCAAGGTCAAAGCACTGCACAACATGGAGCCACCGCGTAACATGAGAGAAGCCCAAAGATTGACAGGCCGAATCACTGCCTTGTCTAGATTTATTTCTAGGTCGGCTGATCGTAGTTTGCATTTCTTTAAAATACTCAGAAAGGCTAATAAGTTTCAATGGAATGAGGAGTGTGATAAGGCTTTCCAAGAATTGAAAGATTATTTGGCTACTCTCCTTGTGTTGGCTAAACCTATAGTAGGAGAAACTCTGTGGGTATACTTGTCGGCTAATGAAAACGCCGTAGGTTCTGTACTAGTTAGACAAGAGGGAAAGGAGCAACAACCTGTATATTTTTCTAGTCATTTATTAAAAGGAGTTGAGTGTAGATACACTACACTAGAGAAATTAGCTTATGCCCTAGCATTGACTGCTCGGAGGTTGCACCCATATTTCTTAGCACATGAGATTATTGTATTAACTAACAACACTCTTGGGCGAGTGTTACTCAACCCAGAGGCATCAGGACGACTGATCAAATGGACAACTGAACTTGGGGAATATGACATCCAATATCAACCTCGCTCGGCCATCAAGGCGCAAGCCCTAGCAGACTTCATCATAGAAGTTCAAGGCCCCGAGGAAGAAAACACCTGGAAGGTTTATGTAGATGGTTCTTCAACTAGACAAGGTAGCAGAATTGGTGTTCTTCTTATATCACCAAGGGAAGACAGACTGCAACTCTCCATCAGGTTGAATTACAGAGCTACCAACAACGAAGCAGAATATGAAGCCTTAATAGCCGGCTTGCAAGCTGCTCGGCATATAGGGGCAGCTCGAGTCCTTATCTATTCCGATTCTCAATTAGCAGCTCAATGACTATCAGGTAATTTTGAAATCAATAATGATAGGCTTAAGTTATATGCTGAAGCGTTTGATAAGTTGAAGTCCCAGTTTCAAGAAGTAAATATACAAAAGGTTCCTAGATCTGAAAATCAAGTAGCAGATGAATTGGCTAAATTAGCTTCTGCTATAGTACCATGGAGTTTTGATAGGCCTGTGGAACAAACTCTGTTAGTATCTTGTATTGAAAGACATGCTGAAGCAGAGATTCAAAGCGATTGGAGGGCTCAGATCATATTATACTTGCAGCAAGGTATTCTTCCTAGTGATGTAGAACATGCGAGAGTATTTAAGAAGAGGGCCGCTCAATACACTATGGTGGGAGAACAGTTATATAAAAGAGCTTTTTCCAGACCTTTGCTTAAATGTATTGGCACAGAAGATATACAGTTTATTTTATGAGAAGTTCATCAAGGTTCGTGTGGTAGTCATATAGGGGGAAGATCTTTGGCTCGTAAAATTCTGCTAGCAGGATATTTTTGGCCCACTTTACATGAAGATGCTAACAAGCTGGTAAGAACTTGTGTCTCTTGTCAAAAACATCAAAATATCTCACATCATCCTACACAGCTATTGAGAACCTCTATAGTTGCATGTCCCTTTGATCAGTGGGGCATAGACATCGTAGGACCGTTCCCTATGGCAGTTGCACAGAGAAAATTCTTATTGGTAGCGGTGGATTATTTTTCTAAATGGGTGGAGGTAGAACCACTTGCTCGAATTACTGAAGATGTAGTTATTAAATTTTTATGGAAAAATATAATCTGCAGATTTGACATTCCTCATAAATTAGTCTCTGATAATGGAAGGCAATTCCAAGGGGATAGGATTTTAGATTGGTGCAACAGTTACGGCATTATTCAGGCCTTCACTTCTGTAGCTTACCCAAAAAGCAATGGTTAAGCAGAGGTAACTAATAGGGAGATTATTAGAGGTCTAAAAACCAAATTGGACCATGTTGGAGGTAGCTGGGTAGATGAATTACCAGTTTTCTTTGGGCTTACCGCACTACACCCCGGGAAGCTACAGGAATAACGCCTTTTCAGTTGGTTTATGGAGGAGAAGCAATAATTCCCATCAAGGTGGGGATAGAGTCTGACAGACGGCGATTATATGATGAGGACAATGAAGGACGACGACTTATGGAGCTAGATTTGATAGAGGAAATAAGAGATAAAGCTGCTACCCGTCTTGTATCATATCGATAGCGGATGAGGCAAAACTATAACAAGAGAGTGATACCCAGATTTTTCCAAGTGGGGGATTTGGTATGGAAACGAATTAAACCTGTTGGAGATGTCAGTAAGCTGGCACCACAATGGGGAGGACCTTACAAAGTGGTAGAAAAGCTCGCATCAGGCTCATATTATCTTCAAGATGCTGAAGGGAGAATTTTGGAATGCCCTTGGAGCGCTAATCATTTACATCCTTATCGAACCTGACCAGATCATACCATTTGAGAAAGTGTTCACAATTATTTGAAGTTCCTGGTGAACTGAGGACAAATATACCTACAGTTTATGTATCCTACTTCTTTTAATGAAAGCCAGGCAAAATAAATATCCAAAGAACCTTCATTTTCTATTTCGAGCAATCAATAGAAGGAAATCCCAAAAGGCCTATTTAGCTCCCCTCAAAGTCAAGAAACCTTAAAAGCTGTCAAGAGGAGGAACCGGAGACTCTAAACCATCTCAGAGCAAAAGTCGATCAGGGAATTCTATGAAGTAACTCGATCAGGTCTTCATAGGAGGAACCAGAGACTCTAAACCATCTCAGAGTAAAAGTCGATCGGGAAATTCTATGAAGTAACTCGATCAGGTCTTCATAGGAGGAACCGGAGACTCTAAACCATCTCAGAGCAAAAGTCGATCGGGAAATTCTATGAAGTAACTCGATTGGGTCTTCATAGGAGGAACCGGAGACTCTAAACCATCTCAGAGCAAAAGTCGATCGGGAAATTCTATGAAGTAACTCGATTGGATCTTCATAGGAGGAACTGGAGACTCTAAACCATCTCAGAGCAAAAGTCTATCGGGAAATTCTATGAAGTAACTCGATCGGGTCTTCATAGGAGGAACTGGAGACTCTAAACCATCTCAGAGCAAAAGTCGATCGGGAAATTCTATGAAGTAACTCGATCGGGTCTTCATAGGAGGAACCGGAGACTCTAAACCATCTCAGAGCAAAAGTCGATCGGGAAATTCTATGAAGTAACTCGATTGGGTCTTCATAGGAGGAACCGGAGACTCTAAACCATCTCAGAGCAAAAGTCGATCGGGAAATTCTATGAAGTAACTCGATTGGGTCTTCATAGGAGGAACCGGAGACTCTAAACCATCTCAGAGCAAAAGTCGATCGGGAAATTCTATGAAGTAACTCGATCGGGTCTTCATAGGAGGAACCGGAGACTCTAAACCATCTCAGAGCAAAAGGTGATCGGGAAATTCTATGAAGTAACTCGATCGGGTCTTCATAGGAGGAACCGGATGTTGGTGCGGGAAGCATCCGACGATCGAACTCGTGTTTTGATAATGGCAAAGAATTCAAAGTTAAGATGTTTTGTATCTAACATGTTGAATGAGTGTTTCAGGAAAGTCCTAACTGCGGTTAGACAAAGGGATAAACCCTAGGGGGTGGTAACCCTAGGTCATAGGGGGTGGTAACCCTATGCGGAAAGTCTTGGCAGGTCGATGACTTCAGGCAAAAAGTCCTAGGGGGTGGTAACCCTAGGTGGAAAGTCCTGGTGTCGCGAACCAGGTGAAAGACTGGACTAGCCGGGAAGCGGATGTCCAGCAGAAAGTCCGGAAGTATCGAGTGCTGAGCAAAAGTCCAG